>NW_012108252.1:6536192-6542453 GCF_000951045.1 Mandrillus leucophaeus | reverse complement strand
GTAAATGACGAGTTGATGGGTGCTGATGAGTTGATGGGTGCAGCACAGCAACATGACACAAGTATACATATGTAACAAACCTGCACGTTATGCACATGTACCCTAGAACTTAAAGTATAATAAGAATAATAAAAAAAAAGCTGGAAAAAAAAGCTTATTTTGTATAAATAACATAAAAGAATTATACACAAACTTTCTGTGTCACCATGTGAAAAGTTTTGCAATAGAGGTTTTCCATGTCAGCCTGTCTCCCTCTCACCTATGCCAGAGGCTGAATGGTCCTCTAAACAACGGCAGTAATACCTTCTCATGAGTGTTAGAATTGGATACCCAAATTTCTTTTATTGGCACTCATAGTGGGATTCACTGCCTGCCTATTTCTCTGGGTTTGGCGATAAGTTTGGATTGTGAGCCAGCCTTTTTATTTTAGCGTCATCCCAAGACAGTGCCTTTCTGGTTTCTTCTCTCACAGACAAATTCCTGAGCTACCATCACTCTTGTAAGACATAGGCTTCTAGAATGCTGAGCCCTGGATGGTGCCTAATGCCCCAAGCTTTTGCTCATGGCAAAAACAAACCAACAAAAACCTCAAACAAAAGCATTGAAAAATAAAAATATTTCTACTTGCATAGTTTTTCAAGTTACTCCAGATTTCAAGAGATCTGGGCTCCCTGAATTAAACAAGGTGAAAGTTGGTTTGTTCATGGCAGAAAATCAGGTACTTCTTCACTTGATTTTCATATAAGTAAATAAAGGTTCCCATATATATGTAGTATATATTGTAAAAGTTAAGGATAAAATTATTTTGGTTAAAGAATTAACAACTTAAGGGAAAGGGCTGAAGTCTTCATTTATTTGGAGGAATAGTACAAGGCAAGGTGTTATTATCTTTTGGAAAACTTTATTAGAAAGCAGAGAGGATGTTTTTTCCCCTTTGACTAAAGTTTGAATGGCAGCAGGTCAAGGTGCCAGTTTTACTTTCTCATTTGTCTTGGAGAAGAGCTGGACTAACGCATGCAGAGTGGCTATGGGAGGACAGAGGACAAATAAACTACACTAAATGTTTTTGTTAATCTACAACATACCAAAAAAGAAGCAACCACACCTCTAAACTGCACATGACAGTAAGGATTTATCTGATATGTCTTTTGGTCCTCTGACGGTCAGCTGATTGGAGAAGTTCTCCATGTGTTTCTCATGATCATTTTGAGACAGGCTCAGACAGGTTCTTCTCATAGGGATGTCATAAGTTTGTTGAAAAGGGTTTGGAACTGGCACATTATTACCTCTGCTTCTGTGCTATTGGCCACAGCAAGGCACAAGGGTGGGAAAGTCTACTTTGGTCATGATGAAGCCATGGCAAAAATGTATAGGCAGAGAGTGGTGAGCAAATGCAATCTATCACACTGGGGAAAGGGTAGACCTCTTTTGAAAGGAATAAATGAATTGATCCTAGGAAGATGAGAAAAGAATAAGTTTTGAGGTTTGGAATGGCATTCCAGTAGAAGAAATGAGTGTAGGAAGGCAGTGATACATTAAACAGCATGATGTGTTTGGGAAAATCGAGATAACGATTGAGATGCAAGGGATGTGGGATTGTAGATGTGAGTCTAGAGGTAGAATAAAGCCAGACCTTGAAGGGCCTGTGTACAAAGCAAAGAAGCTTAAATAACTCTAGAGCTATGGAAAAGCCATTTACGAGTCTCAAACAGGCCTTTGCTAAAGGTGATTATGGGAGGACCACGTAAGAAAAATTGGCATGGCCCAGCAAGGAGTCAGGGAGATCAGTAGAGAGAGCAGAGAGGCTGTTGAAGGAGGTGTCATTCACTCTTGAATTAAGGCAATGGAGGTGGGGATGATGAGGAGCGAGGGGCTATAAACAAGGAAGAGTCCGCAAGACTTGATAATCCAGTGTTGGAGCCATGAAAAAAGTTCTTGCTTCTCAAACTTGCTACTCAAAGTGTCATTCATAGATTAGCAGCATCAACTTCACCTGAGGAGTTAATTTTCTGAATTGGACAGTGTGGGGAAGGCATAAGGGTAGACACTTAGTTCAGTTTGGGGTCTGTTGAGTTTAGGTCTCCAAGGTTTGTTCAGGTGGAAATGTCTAATCTATAGTTCTGGGTCTTAGGATAAAGGTCTGGGACTTGCATCTATGGATCTGGATGAGGCTACCCAGGGAAAGGGATTTGAACCCTAATAGTTGAGTATTAAAGACAGATCCTAGATGCAAAGGATAAGATAAAGAATAAGGAGAAGGATCAGGTGACAGGTAAGTGGAAAACCAGAAAGGTGGTGTCATGAAAACTCAAGGAGGAAAGGTGATCAGCAGGGTACAAGGCCATGGAGAGGTTAAGTGAGAGTTTAATAAAAGAGTATATTGTACTTGGGAACCAACAGGTTATTGGTGACATTGGTAAAGCTAATTCTGGTGGAATGGCGGGTCTAAGTGGCTCAGCCAGGATCACACATAGTATTTAAATGACTAATTTGGGACTCGGACCAGGGATTCTGACTCCAAGTCAGTTTTCATCTGGTGTACCCCAGCTACTGATGTATTTCGAAAGATAAATTAATGGACTGACATCTTAGCCACCAAAACCTCTGTGGGAAGGAGGCAGGTAAAGACGCATAAATGACTGGTTTATATATTTTTTAAAAATCTGGTAAGTTCATTTCGTCAAAGCTCTTGGACATCCCAGAATAACCCTTAGTTGAGCAGATTCATTTGGGTTCTTGGACCTGCAAAGCTGAAGACTCCCTTCAGCCTAGAGCCCTGGGGTCTCCAGCAGCCGGCAAGATGCTCCATGACATTGTTACTCTGTAATTTCCTTGAAGTCACACAGACTTCAAAGGACTCTGGGGCCTTTCTTTTTTCTCTACATTACTGGAGGTTTTGGATAGTAGGTCAGGGAAGACGGGAATACACAATATTGGCCCTTAGCTTTTCCACTCTTCCTTTGCAAAAGTTCTTCCTTTTTCTTTCATGTGGGCAATAAATCCTATAACTAGTAAAAGGTCAAATCATTATAACCTAAAGATCCACGAAAAATTTTCTCCTCTTTCTTCCAGTTAAAATACTGACACACAAAAATAAACTATCTGTCCAACATTGTGGTTTCAAGCACTTTTCCAGGCAAAATAGGCAAGGAAAAAGAATGTAAAGAATTTTAACTGGTATGCATTCTTGGGAGGTGAAACAGGACTTAATGATTTCCAGTTTATGGGGACTGTTCAGCCTGAAAGATGAATTTGAGCTCTAACCCTCCACTCCCATTGCCACTCCCACACACGTATATCTTTTTATTTTCACAGACTTTCAGTTTCTTGGATTACTGAAATGTTGCATTACTAAAGATGATTTTGAAGTTGGTTTTCTTTTATTTTTCTATTTATACAGACATAATTATTTTACATTTTCTTTTTCAAGAGAAACCTCATTTTTTCCTTTTACTGACTGCATTAGTTAAAACATGTAGAATAAATTTAAGTTAGGGTAATGATAACAGATATGTTTTATTTTTTATTACTTACATATGACTTTCTTGTGTCAATGTTAGGTATTAATTACAGTTATTTCAGATAGACGTGTAAGCATGCTTCTATTCTTGTTTACTTGTGGGGGTCATCCATCTATTTTTTTCTGCTAGAGATAGATACTGAGTGCTTTTGGGGTTAGTATTTTTTTCACTATTATTATTGGTGTGATATGTCACTTCACGAGATTTATTCAAATTGAACAATCTTTATATTCCTGGAGTAATTTCTACTTATTCATGAGCTTTCATTTTTGTAATATAATGTGGTAGGGCATTGCAGAGTAGTTAGGAGAATGTATTCTGAAGACAGATTGCCTGAATTTAAGTCCCAATTCTACTGTTTACTAGTTGTATAACTTAGGAAAGTTTCTCGACCTCTCTCTACCTCAGTTTTTGCATCTGTATAGTGGGGCTATTCACTTCTACCATCCAGCATTGTTGCAAGGATACAATAGATTACAGAAGTTAAGTATTGGTGTGATGCCTGGGGTGACGGGGTGGTGATGGGCTCACAGAAGTGGGATTTCTTTTTGGGGTGATGAAAATATTCCAGAATTGATTGTGGTGATTAATGTACAACTCTGTGAATATGCTAAAAGCCATTGAATTGTACAATTAAAAATAGTTGCATTGTATTTTATGTTGATGTCCAATAAATATTAGCTAAGAATATTAATATTGATAATATTTAATGTTGTGATTGAGAGCTTGGGTTTTATAACAGTGTTGTATAGTAAGCTCAACCACTTGCTAGTTGTATGATGTCAGGCAATTTACATAACCTTTTATGTGTTCCCTCATTGTAAAATGAAAATAGTAATAGTGTCTACCTTTTGGGTTGTTATGAAGAATAAATATATTAATACATTTAAAACACTAAGAACAGTGGCTGTCAAATAGCAAGTTCTCAGTAAACGTTAACTTTCATTAAAAATGTTAGGTAACGCCTGTAATCCCAGCACTTTGGGAGGCCGAGGTGGGCGGATCACGAGGTCAGGAGATCCAGACCATCCTGGCGAACACGGTGAAACCCCGTCTCTACTAAAAATACAAAAAAATTAGCTGGGCGTGGTGGCGGGCACCTGTAGTCCCTGCTTCTAGGGAGGCTGAGGCAGGAGAATGGCATGAACCCGGGAGGCGGCGGAGCTTCCAGTGAGCGGAGATAGCGCCACTGCACTCCAGACTGGGCGACAGAGCAAGACTCCATCTCAAAAAAAAAAAAAAAAAAAAAAAAAGAAGTTAGGTAACATTTATTTAGGATTTAAAAAATATTTTTTCTAAAATCTTTAAAAAATCTTTTTTTCTAAATTATATTGGTTCATTGTTCTTTTGTTTTTCTTGTGTGTATGTGTGTGTTTTTTAAATAACCTCCTCTTGTAACAGAGGGGATACTCTATTATTGTATATCTACTTAAGAAATTATAAGCAAAAAAAGAAATAAAATAAACCCACAACCACATTGTTCTGAAATACTCATTGTTACCATTTTTATAATCTTTTTCCTTCTCACTCTCATTCTCTTTCTCCCCAGAAATATATGTGTGTGTTATGTGTTTTGTTACATGTTATAAATTAAAATGTACATTACATGTAATATATCTATTAATGTGTACTGAATATAACACAATTTACAGGAATAATTCACAAAATGAGTTTGTACCCTATAACTTGTATTACCTAATTTTAAAACTCAGTGATCTATTGTGAAATCTTTCCATATAATTAAATATCCTCTAATTCTTTTAAAGAATGCCTGACAGTCTGTGTGAGGCACCATAATTAACAAGCAATTACATACTGATAACTTCAAGATGTTTCCAATGCATGTTATTATACACCATACTAACATATAGCGTAATACTTCAAATACTAAAAAATATCAGTTTAAATGCCTAAACGTATCTATATTTTGTTCTATTTTATTATTTGGTTCTTGACATTTAAGGTATCAGGATTATTTTGGTTTGTGTAAATTGCTCAGCTCACCATCTAGTCCTCCTCCTTCTAATGCCCTTCCTTGCATTGCACAGGCTGGAAAACTAAAACCTGCAGTTTCCACACATCTATGTAATGAGTGTTGCTGACATGACTTAGCTTTTGTGGATCAAATGTACTTGTGTAAGATTTAATTTGGCAAGTGAGTTGTGCAGAAACTAGCAAAGGCAGTATGGCTTCAGACCTAGCCACTGTAGAAGAGATTTAGCAAATTGGCACCAACTTTCCTAGCCCAGACCTACCCTGTGGCTTTAGGAGCTGTTCCTGGAAGTACAGACTATGGGTTTTTTGTTTGTTTGTTTGTTTGTTTGCCATTTCTCTTAATGATTCCGTAAGCCCTTTAGTATCATGTAATAAATTTCCTTCTGCTTAAACTAGCTAATAAATACACTGGATTTTTGCAGTTGACCTTGACAGATACATAATGGTTCTAATTTATTTTTTCCCAAGTATAATTCACTAATCCATCTTGTTCTCACTGATTTGAAATGCAACCTTTATCATGTTTCATTCCTGTCAGATTTATCATATTAATCTGTTTTTTAAAATTGACTTTTTCTTGTTTATTCTATTGCCAGTTCTACACTTTTTTGATTACTGTAGCTTTTTTTTTAAAATTTATTTATTATTATTATACTTTAAGTTGTAGGGTACATGTGCATAACGTGCAGGTTTGTTACATATGTATACTTGTGCCATGTTGCTGTGCTGCACCCATCAACTCGTC
>NW_012108252.1:6494457-6531537 GCF_000951045.1 Mandrillus leucophaeus | reverse complement strand
CCCTGCTTCAGCTGCAGCAGCTGACCAGCACCGATCCTCCGGCACTCCCCAGTGAGATGAACCCAGTACCTCAGTTGAAAATGCAGAAATCACCGGTCTTCTGTGTCGCTTGCGCTGGGAGTTGGAGACTGGAGCTGTTCCTATTCGGCCATCTTGCTCCGCCCCTGATTACTGTAGCTTTATGGTAATCTTCAAAATATGTTTGGATAAGTGCCCCCATTAATCCAACATTTTAAAAGCCCCATAGGTTTTTCTTTTAGATGAATATTTTGTCAAGTTCTAGATGTATCTTTGTTGAATTTTAATTATATTCAGGAAATAACTTACATCTAATAATACCAATTATCTCATCTCAAGACATATATCTCTATTTAAACCACTTTTACTTTTAAAATTAAAATTTAGGGGGCTTTTTGGGGTTGCTATTGCTATTCATATACTTCTTACACATTTATTTTCATGCTCACCAGTGGGATCATTCCCAGATTTTTTGTGTCTTTGAGAGTAACATGATACATATTTTAATCAGCTTTATTTAGAATATATTGATTGGTACATATTTAACTACCTACTCACCTGAACTCTTTGATAAGTTTCATAATCTTCAGTTACTCATTGGCTAGCAGTGTAGTCAGTTCTACAAAATAATTTCCTCCATTATAATTCTTATATCTGATCTTATTATGTAAAGTTATGATTAATACATTGTGGCAGAGTAGGTATCCTTTTGATGGATCAGCTTTGGACACCAGTGGGATCATGAGGAAATCTTTATGGGTTGGGCAATTTCCTTCAGACCTAAAAGGTATCCACCATGTTCAGTTCCTTTTCAACTGTGATGCAGCACACACTAATCCATCCTTCTGTCCATTCATTCAAAGATCCCCTTGCTTAGCATGATCTTACTATTCCATATTTAGCCATAAATGATCTCTTCGTTTTTTTCCAATGGAAGATAATCCAAATTTATATCAATAGGAGTCCCTGTTCTCTGAGTCTAAATCTCTTAGCAGTATCCATCCCTCCTATATTTCTGTGGCAAAGACAGTGTGCTATTTCTGAGTAAACTGGTCATTAGAATATAAAAAAGAATTTGTAAAGAATTGAAAGAATGAAAATATCCAGTTAGTAAGAATGGAGGTAAGCAGGCGCCTGTCACTGGGTAAATGAATCCCATGCACTCTCTGAAGAACTACTTGGCAATATGCTTCCAGATCTTTATAACGTACATATGCTATGTTAATAAAAATTCTTCGGTTACAAGTAACAGGAAACAACAAAGAAGAAGGGTTGGAGAATTTACTACAAGAATGCAGATGTATCATAGACAATCCAATAGCAGAGTTACAATTGGACTTTGAAACAGGATTAGAACCAGGATACTAGAAGTGTCAAGAGCTTAGTCCTTGAGCTTCATGTCTTTGTCCCCTGTGGATCTGTTTATCTGTACTTGTCTGTTCATATTTGTTTTTGCCATGGATACCCATCATACACTCTTCTAAATTCTATGTCCTTGACTACCTATGTTCTTCTTTGACCCTGGTGTTCAGGCTCCCTATGTAGTCATTTGGTGTTCTGAGCTCTTAATTTTCAGCTTCAGCCTCTACTCAGTTTGGTCAACATTTACACTTTGCCATTCTGTCTGTCTTCTCCCAGGTGTTTGATCTTAGTTTTGGGCTTTGTTCATGCTTGCTTAGCAATAAGCTGTGTCTAGCATTTTATCACTAAAGCATCTAAAACTACTGCTTCAATATAGAGATTAGTGACTTTTAAAACCTTTTTTTCTTTGATGCCATTGATTCCAAAATAAATTCCATTGATTCTCAGAATAAATTACTGACCTCTGCCCCCCCACCCCCCCGCCCCATAATTAGGGTAAGTGTTAGAACAGAGCTTTTGTACTGGTTTTGGTGTGGAGTACTTGAAAGAGAAATAGGATTTATTCAAGCATCGTTCTGGTTTGGGGTTGCCAGTCTCTGCCCTAGGATACTAAGGATGTAAACCGGCTGTGTCTAATTTCAGGTTTCTTGGCTTATAATAACAAATTATTCAGCTTGGGATTTTATAAAACAATGATGATACGGGAGTGCTGGGAAGGGTAGAGTGTGGTCCCTTTAAATGATAAGGAATGGGAGAACAGAAGTGCTGGTTAGAGACGGGGGTGGTCCCTGGTTAGGGCTCCATCCCCACAGACCTAGGTGAGTACTGGCACTTCTGCCTTCTTGCCCTAATGTTGCATTTTCCAAGACCACGCTGGCCAGTCACGCCCCCATCCTGGGACTATAAAGACATGAGACCCTAGCAAGTCAGAGACACAAGCGGCAGGACGTCCTGCGGAGCGCATTGGAGGAAGAAGACGCAAGCGGCTGGTCATTGAGAGGACGTCGAGAGGAGCATGACGGCGGAAGAGCATATAGAACAGGCACAGGCACAGGCAAGCCGGCAGGCCATCCACAGGTGGGACCAGGTGGAGTTCAGTGGGGCAGTCGGAGGACAGCCGCCCCCGAGCCGCCCAACTCCAGGAGAAAACCATCTCCCTTCTGGCTCCGCCATCCGCCCAGAGCTACTTCCACTCACTAAAACTTTGCAGTCATTCTCCAAGCCCACGTGTCATCTGATTCTTCGGGTGCACCAGGCAAGAACCCAGGATACAGAAAGCCCTCTGTCCTTGTGACAGGGTAGAGGGTCTAATTGAGCTGGTTAACACAAGCCACCTATAAACGGCAAACTAATAGAGCACCCTTTAACACACGCCTTTTGGGGCTGGGGAGCCTAAACATTCACCCCTAGACACTGCGGTGGGGTCGGAGCCCCACAGCCTGCCCGCCTGTGTGCTCCCCTAGAGGTTTGAGCAGCAGGGCACTCAGGAAGCGAGCCACACCCCCATCGCATGCCCCATGGGGGCCAATGAGTCAACCCAAACTAAGGAATAAAGTAAAGCACTTGGGTTTAGTAACCTTTGTCATCACAACCTACCCCCACCCCTTTTCATGTGCATATCTGTGGTATGTTCCTTTTTTTTTTTTTGTCTGGGACGGAGTCTCGCTCTGTCACCCAGGCTGCAGTGCAGTGGTGCAATCTCGGCTCACTACAAGCTCCGCCTCCCGGGTTCAAGCAATTCTCTGCCTCAGCCTCCGGAGTAGCTGGGATTACAGGCGCCCGCCACCTCTGTGGTGTGTTTCTATTGTTAGGTACCCATCCTTATTACTAGGTTATTGGTTAAATCTTGAGCCTGGAGTGATCACTACTAGTCTGTTCTACCCTCGACAGCACGTTGCATGGAATAGCCTATCTTAGTTACTTCTCGATTTTAGACAACACAATTTCACAGAACTCCCTGACTTGTAACATAATCAGTTTACTCTTTATGGAACTTCTTACTGTGACTTTATGATTTCATCCATGTTTTCCATTATTCTGGCTTTTGGAGGGTTATTTTTTGCTATCTGTCAACTGTAGGGATGATAGAATTCTGTCTGTTCTATAATGTTAATGGTTCTGAGGAAAAATGCCATCTAAAAAATTACTGAAATTGTGGTTGGAGAGGGTTAGAGACTTCTCTGGTTTTCGGCCAGGAAAAGGGTATCTTTTAAATTGGATGGTTTTTGAAAGACTTGCCCTCATCAATCAGAAATTCTTTCTTCTGTGTTCACTTTCTGTTTACCAATATTTAACATCCCTTAGCAGCAGGAGGTAAAGTTAAAAGCTGTGCACCTATAGCCTTTCTGAGATAATTCTGCTGTTTTCCTAAAAATGAAAAGCTTCATTAATTAGTGTCCAAACTATTTATGGTTCTAATCATCATATCATTGCATGGACTGATTTTTAAAATATTAACATGTGTGGAGAAAATATTTCTGAGAAACAAGACAGGATACTTAATACAATAATACTAATAATCTACTTTTAAGTACGCTAGCAACTAATGAATATAACAACCTAAAGTCCTTAAGAATGATTCTCATTCATTCTTGATACTAGTCGTCCAAAAGACTGTTAGTAGTTACCCTTATTTGAGCACTAAAAGGGCTTTAGAAAAATCAGCCGTTAAAAATTGGCTCTGATTAACAGGCTTTCTCCTTTCTCAAACAACCAAGTGAAGTTTTATAGTGTGGATTATTTTGGTGATTAATTTGCCAATTGTGGTTAACAGATACTTTGTAAGGAAAATTAATTGCTTTATTGTCATAACTAGTATTTTTTCCCACAGCCTTACAATTTTAATTTTTTTGGTTTTGGTGAACTATTCAGTACACATACTCTCCTAATCTTCTCATATGTGTGTCAGCTGCTGGTCCCTATCCAAATGCTGAACTCATTTGACTAAGTACCGCCAGGGCCTTTTCTGTGTGATTTCCTGCCTCCCTTCCCACTTCTGGGGACTGGAGACTTCTATTTCTCCTGAATGCCTCTGTCTGGGAAAGATTATCTTGGCAAAAAAAAAGGGGGACTTTGGGAAATAAGAGAAGGCAGCTTCTTTGTTGCCAAGCAGAAGTAGTGCCTCACTGACTTCAGAGAAATGTGGGTGGGAGAAGTGGGAAGCTCAGGGCGTCCCTCTGTCTTTAAAAAGTGTAAGTGATCTCATTCCTTTCCTTAAATGATTTCAATCCCACAAAGCAAAGAAAGATGCCTGAGAGCTTGACATTCGAGCTGATCAATCTTGTTTTTACATAGCCTCAGATACATGATTTGCGGGCACTAAGATGACGTTACTGAGCACTCAAAAATGAGCCACTGCATGTATTTGCCCAGTCCATGAAACTTTGTTACCATAGCACATTACATGGTTGTCCTAGCCAGCAGAGTGGTGTTCAAATGGTATGCACTGGGGGACAGACCCGTTGTTAAAATGTTGAACTACTTCAGGGATCCTCTGGGTCTTCCTTGGGTCCACTAAAATGTCATCTGGCAAGAGGGGGCCTCCAGGCCTTCTATGGATGTCAGTCTTTCTAATCTGTCCATGCCTGGGGCATATCAATTAGTAAATTCTTTAATCATCTATCCTAATACCAATCTTCATTCCAGTTATTCCTTCCACCAACGTGTTTATTCATTTTTAATTCATTCAAGTTTAATTTATTCAACAAATACTTCCTAATTACCTGCTAATGGCTAGGCATTGTTGTAGATGCTAGAGAAACAAACACTAGTGAATAATATGGACAAGGTCCCTGATCCAGTGGTGCTTTCATTCTAGTAGAGGAAACAAACAATAAACATGAGCACAATGATATAAACAAGATAATTTCATTAATGATGGGTGATATGGTTTTGCTGTGTGTCCCCACCCAAATCTCATCTTGAATTATACTCCCATAATTCCCACGTGTTGTGGAAGGGACTCGGTGGGAGATAATTGAATCAGGGGGGCGGTTTCCTCCATACGGTTCTCATGACAGTGAGTAAGTCTCGTGAAATCCTATGGTTTTATAAAGAGGAGTTCCCCTGCATAAGCTCTCTCTCTTTTTGCCTGCTGCCATCTATGCAAGACATGACTTGCTCCTCCTTGCCTTCCGCCATGATTGTGAGGACTCCCCAACCATGTGGAACTGTAAGTCCATTAAACCTCTTTCTTCTGTAAAGTGCCCAGTCTCAGGTATTTCTTTCTCAGCAGTGTGAAAATGGACTAATATAATGGGTGCTATGAAGGCAGTATAAAATTAGCGAGATTATTGCCCAAGGCAGGGTTCATTAGGTGGAGGGGCCAAGGAAGCCTCCCAGGAGAGGAGCATTCAGCTGAGACTTAAGCAGGTGGTTCTGATCTCTGTCAGGCTTGAGAGTATCTTTTTTTTTTTTGAGATGGAGTCTCGCTGTGTTGCCCAGGCTGGAGTGCAGTGGCACGATCTCCACTCACTGCAAGCTCTACTGCCTCCTGGGTTAACGCCATTCTCCTGCCTCAGCCTCCCTAGAAGCTGAGACTACAGGCACCCGCCACCACACCCAGCTAATTTTTTTGTATTTTCAGTAGAGAGTATCTTTGAGAGTCTACAGGCTGCCCCTCGAGCTCTACTCCATGTGTTTCTTACATATGTCAAGAAAATAATGACTAAGGTAAAAGAGAAGGAACACATTTTTCTAGATTCTGCCTGTGTCACATTTGCTAGCATCATCATTGGTTAAAGGAATTGACATGGATGAGCTCAGAGGCAAAGAGGGAAGGTGCCATGAAGTTAAATAATGAAGGACTTGGATAAAGTGAGGGGTGAAGAAATGGGATAATTAATACAGTCAATCAACCATGTATTCTTTTTGTTTCTTTTTACGTTTTGTGAGTACATAGTAGGTATATATATTTGTGGGGTACATAAGATGTTTTGATACAGGCATACAATGAACAATAATCACATTAGGGTAAATGGGGTATTCATCACCTCAAGCATTTATCCTTTCTCTGTGTTACAATCAAATTATACTCTTTCAGTTATTTAAAATGTATAATAAATTATTGTTGAATGTAGTCACCCCATTGTGCTATCAAATACTAGCTCTTATTCATTCTGTCTAACTATACTTTTGTACCCATGAATCATCCCCTCTTCCCCCACCCCCATCTTCACTACCCTTCCCAGCCTCTGGTAACCATCATTCTACTCTCTATCTCCATGAGTTCAATCATTTTATTTTATTTTTTACCTCCCACAAATAAGCAAGAATATGTGAAGTTTATCTTTCTGTGCCTGGCTTATTTCACTTAACATAATGTCCTTTTGTTCCATCCATGTTGTTGCAAATGACAAGATCTTATTCTTTTTATGGCTGAATAATACTCCGTTGTGTATATGTACCACATTTTCTTTATCCATTTGTCTGTTGGTGGATATAAATTGCTTCCACATCTTGGCTATTGTGAATAGTGCTGCAATAAACATGGGAGTGCTGATAGCTCTTTGATATACCGATATTTGCATATGCCATGCCACTAACATTTGTATTATGTTTTCTGGGTGTTTTGTTGTTTTCTTTTACTCCTTTCCTTCCTTTCTGTTCTTCTTTTAGTGAAGGTGACTTTCTCAGGTGATATGTTTTAATTTCTTGTATTTTTGTGTGTGTATCTGTTGTATGTTTTTTGATTTGAGGTTACCATGAGGCTTGCAAATACTATCTTATAACCTATTATTTTAAACTGATGCCAATTTAACACTGATTACATAAAGAAAGAAGCAAAGAGAAAAATTATACTTAAACTTTATCTCCCAGCTTTTTAACTTTTTGTCATATCTATTTATATCTTACTATACTATCTACATCTTGAAAAGTTGTTGTAGTTATTATTTTTGATAGGTTCATCTTTTAGTCTTTCTACTCAAGATATACCACAATTACAGTGTTATGACATTCTGTGTACTTACTTTACCAGTGAGTGTCATACCTTCATATGATTTATTTTTGCTCATTAACATCCTTTTCTTTCAGATTGAAGAACTCCCTTTAGCATTTCTCGTAGAAGAAGTCTGCTATTGATGAAATACCTCAGCTTTTGTCTGGAAAAGGCTATTTACCCTTTATGTTTGAAGGATATTTTCACTGAATATACTATTCCAGGATAAAAGTTTTTTCTTTTAGCACTTTAAATATGTCATGCCACTCTCTCCAGGCCTGTAAGGATTCCACTGAGAAGTTTGCTGCCAAATGTACTGGAGCTCCTTTGTATGTTACTATTATTTTTTTTTTATCTTGCTGCTTTTAGGGTCCTTTCTTTATCCTTGATCTTTGGGAGTTTGATTATTAAATATCTTGAAGTAGTTTTCCTTGTGTTAAATTTGCTTGGTGCTTATAACCTTCATGTACTTGAATATTGATATCTTTCTCTAGGTTTGGGAAGTTCTCTGTTATTATCTCTTTGAATAAACTTTTTATGCCTATCTCTTTCTCTACCTCCTATTTAAGGCCAATAACTTTTAGATTTCCCATTTTGAAGCTATTTTCTAGATTCGTAGGTATGCTTCATTGTATTTTGTTCTTTTTCCATTTATCTCCTCTGACTGTATTTTCAAATAGCCTGTCTTTAAGCTCACTAATTATTTCTCTTGCTTGATCAGTTCTGCCGATGAGATTCTTTGATGAATTCATTCTTCACCATGTCAATTGCATTTTTCAGCTCCAGAATTTCTGCTTGTTTTTAATTATTTCAGTCTCTTCGTTAAATTTATCTAATAGGATTCTGAATTTCTTCTCCATGTTATCTTGGATTTTGTTTAGCTTCCTCGAAACAGCTATTTTGAATTCTGTGTCTGAAAGGTCAAATATTTCTGTTTCCCCAGGATTGATCCCTAGTGCCTTATTTAGTTCATTTGGCGATGTCATATTTTCCTGGATGGTCTTGATGCTTGTGGGTGTTTGTCAGTGTCTGGGCATTGAAGAATTAGGTATTTGTTGTAGCCTTCACAGTTTGGGCTTGTTTGAACCTGTCCGTTTTGGGGAAGGCTTTCAAAGTATTCAAAGGAACTTGGATGTTGTGATCTAAGTCTTTGGTTACTGCAACCATATCTGCTTCAAGGGACACCCCAAGCCGAGTAATGGTGTGGCTCTTGCAGACTTGTAGAGGTATCACATTGGTGGTCTTGGATAAGATCAGAGAGAATTCCCTAGATTACAAGGAGACTCCTGTTGTCTTTCCTTACTTTTCTCCAAACAGTCTCTTTCTCTGTGCCGAGCTGCCTGGAGCTGGGAGAGGGATGATACAGGCACCCCTGTGGCCACAACCACTAGGACGGCATGGGGTCAGGCCCAAAGTCAGCACAGCACTGGGTCTCGCCCAAGGCCTCTAGTGACCACTGCCAGCCTACTGCCTACTTTCCCTCAAAGCTCAAGTGCTCTACAATCAGTAGGTAGCAAATTCAGCTGAGCATGTATCTTTCCCTTCAGGCTGGCAAGTTCCCCTAGCCCTGGGTGGTCCAGAGATGCCATCTGGGAGCCAGGGCCTGGAGTCGAGAACCTTAGAAATCTACCTGCTACTCTATTATACTGAAGATTAGCTGGCACCCAAACTACAGGACAGTTTTTTCCACTCTTCCCTCCCTTTCCCTCAAGCAGAGAAGTCTCTCCCGTGGCTGCCACTGCCTGAGGCCTGTGCTGAATGCTGCCTGGCTACTGTCAATATTCACTCAAGGCCCAAAGGCTAGTCAGTCAGCTTGTGTGATTGCTGTCAGGCCTGAGTCTCTCCTTGCAGGGCATTAGATTCCCCTTTGGCCCAGGGCAGGTCCCGAAATGCCATCCAAGAGAAAAGGTCTGGAATCAGACCCCAGGAGCCCACAAGGTACTGTACCCCACTGTGGTCCAGCTGGTACCCAAGCTGCAAGACAAAGTCACCTTTACTCTTTCCTCAAGTAGGAGGGGTCTCCCCATAGCCATCTCAGCTGAGAATGTGCTTGGTCACACCTGAAGCCAACAGGGCTCTGAGACTCATCCAAGGCTCATAGCAAGTACTGCCGAGCTGCCACTGCTGATTATTCAGGGACCAAGGGCTCTTTAGTCAGCAGGTGATGAATCCTGCCAAGGATGGGTGCTTCCCTTCAAGGAAACATTTTCCCTTCTGGCCCAAGGTGTGTCCAGAATGTTGTCAGGAGTTAGGGCCTGAAATGGGGGCCTCAAGGACTCTGACCAGTGCCCTATCCTGCTGTGGCTGAGTTGATATCCAAGTTGCAAGACAAACTTTTCTTGACTCTATTCTCTCCTCTCTTTAAGCACAGGGAGCTGTAAGCTGCACTGCCTGTGGTTGGGGAAGTGGTGACTCAAGCATTCCCATGGCCACCCCAGCTGACAACCATATATTCTTATATTGACTTTTCTCTTTTAGCTAAAATACTTACACTTTAAAAAAAAATCTTAATTTTTTCTCCTTTTCTATAGCAATCTGTTTTTATAGTTTTGGATGCAATATCTCAATATCCTCTCAAACGTCCCTGAGAATACAAATTAGAATTTTTTCCTTAGATCTTCTCAGTTCTATGAAAAATTGCTTTTTCCTCAGGGGTCATTATTATTTTTGTAATGTGCTCATTTGGTTCCTCTCATTGGTGTTGTGATTTGTCTTGGCTTTCTGCTAATGCTTGAGTCTCTCTTCCTTTCGTGAAGGAATGGGTTGGTGAAACTCAGGCACAGCTGTGAGCTTTTTCTATAGATTTTTCCTTCAATAGGCCTCTCCCCTGCATCCTCATTTTGGCATTTGGCTATTTGCTCATCACTTTTGCTCTCTAAACTAAAGCCTGCAAAGTTCTCTGAAGTACCTGGATCATCAAGGGTAACTGTAATCCTACCCAGATAAATGATTTACTATTTTAGAGAATAGCTTCTACTTTGGTTAAATGTTGGTGCCACCCATTACTCTATATGGTCAGGGGCCTAGAACAGAGATGCTGGCTGAGCAGAGCAGCCATTCTAGTGGCTGAAGGTGACTTCTCTTTCTGTTTGCCTTTCTACTCTCTACGCCTGCCTCTGCCTAGCCAGAAGCCTCTCAACGGTTCAGCCATGAAGAATGGCTTCTACTGCCTCGTTCTCTTGTTTCCTATGCTCTGTTATCTGTCAGCCTGACCCCATCTGCTTTCCATATTCCACATATGTTTTCAATCTGTAGTCTACTGAGGCCACAGGTATTGAGGCAAACACATGTGTTTCCTCTTCCATCTTGAATTGGAAGCTTATCTAAAATGTAAAACCTCACAATAAACCCCTCCCAAATTAAGATTACCAAGCACTACATCTTCAAGTTAAGGAATATAGGTAAATCAATTTATATTTAACATCATCCATTTTATATCATAGCATCTTACTATTCATGTTTTCCTTTTTAACACAAAAAAGAATTAATTTTAAAGATTTCTGTTCAAAAGGTACACATCCATAAAATCCCCCTATGGGATTTTGGTGCTGACTATTCCAGGAGCAAATTGCCTGTAGGAATTATAGGTTTAGCCTAACTTTAACTGAACACTTTCTTCTAAACCTGTTCTACAGCTCTTAGAACCTTGTTTAATCTCTCTAGAAGACATATTTAGATATGAATGACAATTTTTTGGAAACTTATCTGCTGAGAAACATCTCAAGTAAAGTAGACCTTTCTGCCCCCCACCCTTCTCCCTCCCAGTTGCCCCCAGCAAAGAAATTTCCTGGAGATAAACTATTCTCAAGCAATGATTCTGCCCAAGAGATTCCAGGCTCACAACTGCTTAGGCAAATTGCCCATCCTGCACTGCTGGTCCACAGCCAGGGGTTGTCCAACAACACAAAGCCCCAATTTAGTTGCCCCCTTCTTTGAATTTAAAGTTTAGGGAGGGTGAGCAACTCTTTCATCCCTTTCTCTTGAAGTTTTGGTGGGAGACTTCTCCATTTTTCTGACTTTGGAGAATTGAAAAAAAGAATGTTGATATACACAATATCATTGTAATGGCTCTCAACACATACTTGATAGCAGGCCCTTTTGTCAGAACACTGGAAAACTTATCTCAGGCAGGAATTTTGTTTGACCATTCATTCATGAAAGGTATATAATTATAATTCCTAGTACTTTAAAAAAAATATTTTGGGTTGTTTGGGAATCTGTTAACTTCAACTAACTAGAACATATTGAAAGAAGAAAAATATGTAAATCAAGTCAATAAGGCCTTCATATACACATTGTAATTGCAATACTGCTGTGAGTACTCTTGTACCCTAAATATCCCTCAATATTTCAGCTATTTTCAACTGAACTATATTTATTTTTTGTACACTTTAGGTAGGAGGTAGAGACTTTGGGACAGGGCCAAATGGCTTTGACCATGGTCTCTGGTCATACATACTAGTTTGTGAATAGTAGCCTATGCCTCAGTGGTCAGTCAAGGAGACACACAGACAAGATTTCTGCTGTAAGACCAGCAAGGATCCAGAGGCACTGCATGTAATGTTGGGTCCTCTTTGTTGCTTTCATAAGGTCAGGTAATCATTTTGCCACTGCCCATATCCCATCCTGAAGAAGGAGGATGGGTCACTCCATCTAAAAATCTGAGAGCCACAGAATTTTGTATGAGATGACTGAGTTTCTACAAGGGTTGCTTAAATAAAGTTGGTGGACCAAATTTACTGTAGTAAACTCAAAGATAGAAATCCTTTCTACACAGCAGGTAAGATTACTTGAAGAAGCAACAAAGAAGCTATGATTTTCTGTCTTTTCTCTGGTTGTAAATAAATCTGTGACTCTGATAGTATATGTATTTATTGACCTGTTTTTCCAGCTTGGGACACAAGCATGTTCACATGTCTAATTTTTTCAATTACTACTTCAAACACCCACCAATTCCTCCTCTTGTGTTCTCTCCTTCTATATCCTCAATTACCCAAGGACCCTAGGCAAAAAAGACTAGCTGTGCTTCAACATCCCAGAGGAGATAAGGAACTGGAAGGAGGAATCAGTCCATCAGCTCTACTGCTGTAGTTACTGCCCACAACACTGTTGCTGCTGGAGACCTGGTCTATGCAGACTGGTGGATGCTTGGATGCTTATCCACTGTGCAGTGATCTCTTATCTAGTCCAATCTCATGCCCGTGCTTTGGCAAGGGCTTAGGCTAGCAAGACTTTCTGTAAGTCACTGGTCCAGAGGGGCTTTCTACTTTAGCTTCACGCTGCTACAGAACCAACCTCCCTTCCCAATTTTCATACCTTGTGTTGAGTTCCAGTACCATCCCAAACTTTCTTTCCCTTCTGGTGAGTGTTTCTGGGGGGCTTTGCTTGCTTTCTTGCTAGAGGAACTTGCACGAGACCATCTCAATCCATTCTGATGAGTCCTTCTAACTTTGAATCTTAGGCATGAGGAGTTGAGTTTCCTCCAGGAAACCAATGGCTTCCTGAAAATTACTCTGTCTCACCTTCAGAGTATAACAAGGTGTTCATGGGAAAAGTGGACTCCAGCAATTGACAAAAAGCTTCTCTTTTGTCTTTCAGTCATGACATTAATGACCTCACCTTACATTTGCTTAAGTAAGCAGGCACCTCAAATGATATATTGTGCTTCTACTATTTGAATGTATCCCAAGAATACAAATACCAAAGAAGAATTTTTTATAGTGTTATTTATATTGATGCAAAATGTATAACAATTCAAATATCCTATATAATCATTTGTTGAATTGTTATTATTTTTTTTGCTGCTGGAAAACAGAGATATTTGAGATGCTTGTCCTTCTGGAATTTGTTCCCAGGTTTGTTTGTTTATTTATTTATTTATTTATTTTTATTTTTTATTTTTCCCCCTAAATGGAGTCTTGCTCTGTCACCAGGCTGGAGCGCAGTGGTGCAATCTCTGCCCATTGCAACCTGTGCCTCCTGGGTTCAAGCGAATCTCCTGCCTCAGCCTCCCAAGTAGCTGTTACTACAGGTGTGCACCACCACGCCCAGCTAATTTTTGGGTTTTTAATAAAGACGGGGTTTCACCATGTTGGCCAGGATGGTCTTGATCTCCTGACCTCATGATCTACCCGCCTCGGCCTTCCAAAGTGCTGGGATTACAGGCATGAGCCACCATGCCTGGCCTGTTCCCAGTTGTAAGGCCTTTGTTCCTTTGCTATGGATGTTTTTTCAGTGCCTAAAGCCTGAGTTGCTTGAATACAAGCTTTCTTTTTGGCATTTGGAAAAGCCAAAAGCAATTGGAGAGAAAATGTTAAATGTCTCAAAAGGGAAAGGAGGGAGAGAAAAATGCCTTTTTTAAACAAGCAGGATAAAAAAGTAGCAAGAGAATGGAGAAGCTTCTCTAAGGCTGAGGAGACAGGTCTTTGGGTTCCAGTGGTGATGGAAACCCACTCTCTAGGTGTCCTGGTGAAATGGCATGACTCCCAGGGCAAATGGTTGCTTAGAGCACCTAAGGAGACCAAACTGTAGGCACAGGAGTTCCTAGACTGACTCTGTAATGATTTGAATGTCCAAGTGTGGCATAGACATGGCAGAAGTCCCAAACTTCAAATGACTACATATACTTGCAATGGGCATCTCAGTGGTGGTCAGTGTAAACCAAACCCTAGAACATTCTTACCAAATACTGTACTCTGCTTAAGACCCCAGAGTCTTTGCATGACCCACTCTGGCAGGAGTGAGTAGGCCCAATAAAGATTAATAATAAAAGTGAATTTCTACTTTGAATCAAAAGATCATACTCTCGACAACTACTGATTTTTATCATTTTTGAGAGTCATTTTTCTTGCTCACAAGGTAAGGTTATACACAATTAAGTTTCTGTAAATCTTTCCCTGAATATTAAAAAAATATGAATTTTCAGAGAAGTGACACAGTTTTTTCATTTCCTCTGGATAAATTTTCAGAGGCAGCTTTTAGGTTGAAGGCAATGGACTTAGAGATATAATAAACACTTCAGCTCTGCCCTCTTCACCTTCCCCTCACTCTTGTCTTGAAAGTGTTTTGCAGTGAGTTACTTATAATTAAAGGGCCCTCCAAGATTCTAGCAGAGAGAGATGGGAGAGAAATGATTGAGATTTTAGGTGAATGTTTAATATATAACCAAGTTGTGTTAAAGTTTTCTGAGGTTTTGTTTTGTTTTGTTTTGTTTTGTTTTGTTTTGTTTTTTGAGACAGAGTCTTGCTCTGTCGCCCAGGCTAGAGTACAGTGACGTGATCTCGGCTCACTGCAAACTCCGCTTCCCGGGTTCAAGCGATTCTCTTGCCTCCGCCCCCAGAGTAGCTGGGATTACAGGCACCCGCCACTGTGCTGACTAATTTTTATTTCTTTTTTAAAGTAGAGACGGGGTTTCACCATGTTGGCCAGAGTGTCTCAAACTCCTGACCTCGTGATTCGCCCACCTCAGCCTCCCAAAGTGCTGGGATTACAGGTGTGAGCCACTGCTCCCGGCTTCCAAGTTATTTTTAAAATAACTATTTTGGTAGTAGAAAAAAATGCTCATTTTTAACTTTAAATTTGAGATCTATGTACAATTTTAATAAAATCCCATCCATGAAAAAAAATAAAATAAAGAGCCCACCTTCCTATTTGTTTTTGTTCTCCTACTAGAGGCTGGAATAGATTGTCCTGCTCTCATCTTATTTGCTTGCCTACCTTGGACCTATCTTTTAAGACTTATTTCAGAAACTGTCTTCCTCTGGAAGTGCCCCTTGACTCCATGGTCTGGGTTAAGTTCCCTTCGCTGCGTGTTCTTGCGGCAAGCTGCTCTGTATAGCACCGGATCCACCCTGTTGTTTTAACTAAGCAAGTCGCCTTCTCCAAGAAAATCATGTTGTTTTTTTGTTTGTTTGTTTGCTTTTACAAAGCAAATTCCAAGGAAGATTGTGATACACGTCAAATTTATCTAATCTAGAAATTCACAAAGGGATGCAAAATTGAATTTTAATGGTGAAATAGGAGTACACATTTTGGAACCAGGCTGCATGGGATCAAATCTTGGGCCCACCACTCACTGTGTGGCCTGGTGCAGGTTATTTAATCTCCCTGTAAGCATATTTCCCATAAGGTTATTGTGAAAATTAAGTGAATATATTTATATATAATATATTGTAATTCATATAATATATATATTTGCATATACATATATGATACTGAGAATAGTGCCTGCCAGTCCTGTGTGTGCCGCATAATAACTCAATTATTACCTAAACTGAATACTATTTATATGGAGAGTTTTAGGACTCTTCAGAGGTCTTGCTGAAGTATGGTCGTGTGGGAAAAGCTAGGCCCTGGATCACAGCCCTTCTACTCTCTTTTCCCACCCCTGAGTTGGCCCAATACATGAAGGGTCTTGCACACACATCTGTGTTCATTATTCTTACAATGGCTGCTCCTTGGACAACCCCCAGCCTAAAGATATGACTGCCAGAGGTACTGTCCACTCTACGGTAGAGAGACTCAGAAAAGGGCCAGTGCCAGAGCTGAAATTCTGGGGTCCCTCACATCTGAAATATGGTTTAAAAGAAGGGAGTCAGGTTCTAGGTAGGCATAGCCCTTTGACCCCTGGGACCCTTACCCCATGAGAAGGATGGTGCCTGGAGAAAGACCAGAGTGAAATCCTCTTAATAACAGTGCCCAAGTTAGTCTCCTCTTGCCCAAGTCTAAGAGTGGTACTGGTCTGTGCTGTGGATCATTCAGACCAAGTGAGACTCACTGGTGCCAGTTGATAGATTACATTGTTTAGTGCCAAGCCTGGAATTGTCTTTGCTGAGCATGGTCCTTTTGTGGCATTTGTGAAATATTGTCAAATCTACTTTGAGAACTTTCCCATGTGTGAGCAAAGATGTGAAATCCTTTGACAATAGGAAGAATTATGGTTTACCAGACTCTAGCTGGGACATTTCCCCTTTCTGGTTTCCAGCACATAGAGACATTGGCCTCCGGGAATGTTCTTCATCAAAGTTACAGAAAAATCTCAGTTCCTTCTTAAATGCCAAGAAACCAGATTATAACAATGAAAGAAATAAGGGACACACTATAGTTTGTAAATACTAAAGGGGATAGAAAATTGTTTCTCTGTACTTTTTCTTCCTCTTTCCTTGTCTGTTCTCAGCACTTGTGACACTCTGAGAACTCTAAAACCCTGGGAAAAATCTTTTTTCTTTTTTGAGACAGGGTCTCACTGTAACCCAGACTGGAGTGCAGTGGCATGATCATGGCTTACTGCAGACTTGACCTCCTGGGCTCAAGGTATCTCTCTGCTTCAGCCTCCAGAGTAGCTGGGACTCCAGGTGCACACCACCACGCCCAGCTAATTTTTAATGAAAAAAATTTTTTTTGTAGTGATAGGGTCCTACTATGTTGCCCAGGCCAGTATCGAACTCCTGGGTTCAAGTGATCCTTCTGCCGTGGTATCCCAAAGTGCTGGGATTATAGGCATGAGCCACTGCACCTGGCACACATATTTTATTACTGGTAATCAGTGGTATCTTTTTTGAAGGGAAGACTTAATTAGTGGACTATTGTTATTATTGCATAAAAAAGGTAGAATGGGCAGCTTCTATTTTATTTATTTTGTATCTAGCTCAGGTTGAATTTGGAAAGTTAGCTCTTTCCTTTAAGTTCACTTGCTTCTTCAACAAGAAGGAAAATGGAATCTTGGACCAACCAAAAAGAATTGATTTTGTTACAATGATTTATGCTACATCTGTCAGCAGTTTTAAGGGAGGTCTTCAACATATAAGGCTAGTGTGTCACTATTATTTAATAAGATGACGGTTTCTATAAAAATAAGCTAGACAATAATAAATCTTCCCAGATTGAAAGTTGGGAAGTTAAGAAACCCTTCTTGAGAGGATTGCCTTTGAATGACAGGAGCTGTCTCATGTGAAGATGCCTGAGAGGTTACCCACCTCTGGCCCTTGCCCTGGGGTGGCTCATATCCAAAGGCCAAAGCAGAAGTATAACAGTTCAATCTCCTTTGCCTCTGGGTAGGACAATCTTTGTGGTACAACTCATACTCCAGAGCTCTCTGTGAGTGCAAGCTGAGGTCACACTTCAGCTGATAGCCCAGCTCCTTCACTAAACAAACCTACTTCTATCACTCCCAGAGGCATTTCCTCTGAGAGCACTCTCTCCATAAACCACTTGCACAGGAATCCTTACCTTAGGCTTGGCTTTTTGAGAACCTGATCTGATATGGTTTGGCTCTGTCGCTATCCAAATCTCATCTTGAATTGTAGTTCCCATAATCTCCATGTGTTGTGGGAGAGACCTGGTGGGAGGTAATTGAATCATGGGGGCAGTTACTTCCACACTGTTCTCCTGGTAGTGAATGAGTCCTCATGAGATCTGATGGTGTGGTCTTTTCCTCTTTTGCTCAGTAC
This sequence comes from Mandrillus leucophaeus, assembly GCF_000951045.1. Taxonomy (NCBI): domain Eukaryota; kingdom Metazoa; phylum Chordata; class Mammalia; order Primates; family Cercopithecidae; genus Mandrillus; species Mandrillus leucophaeus. The sequence continues at coordinate 6,513,771 of NW_012108252.1, read as the reverse complement.
TTCTTGTTGCCACCATGTGAAGAAGGACATGCTTGCTTCCCCTCTGCCATGTTTGTAAGTTTCCTCAAGCCTCCCCAGCAGTGCGGAACGGTGAGTCAATTAAATCTCTTTCCTTTATAAATTACCCAGCCTTGGGTATGTCTTTATTAGCAGCATGAGAATGGACTAATACATGACCTAACCCTGTATTCTAAGAGTAGTCCTAGGAAGCATACCCTAAGGTTGGGATTCTGGAGTAAGATCATTTGCTGATAGCAATGAGAACTCCAGCCCTTGGAGAGGTGGAATTTCAACAGCCTTTGGAATGTTGTAGCAGTGCAATTACTAATAAATTTATTTGTGATGAGCAGGTGGAAGGATATGCACCAATTCCTGTAATGTCTCTGCCTTCATAGAACTCACTACTATTTAAAATGATCTGTTTATATTTTTGTTTTCATATTATTTGTTTGTTAGTAGAATTAAAACTCCCCCAAATCAGCCTTATCTATCTTGTTCACTGGTATTTCCCCAGCATCTGTGACAGTGCCTAGCATTTAGTAGCTAATCACTAAGTATTGGTCAAATGAATGAATACAAAATTAATGGAGGATTTTAAGGAAGGAAACTGAGAAAAAGAATTGTTGTTAGGAGTGAGGGGTATGGGCCAGGCACTGACACCAGAAAGGTAATCATCTATTTGGAGTTCACCACTGCCCCTCCCCGCAACCCCCACTGCTTCCTGCCAGGTGATAGTATTTTAGTTAGTAGAGCTAGTGAAATAGTCTCTAATTAGCCTCTCAAGGGTAGAACCAAACAGATGGTTTCTATCTCTATTGTATCACTCTTTTGTTTCCTGTGCGTTTTGTCTGTTAGCATGATACCATGTGTTTTCCATCTTGCAGAAATTTATCCAAATCTGTAGTCCATTGAGACCCCAGGTGGTGAGACAAACACATGCGCTCTCTGCATCTTGGACTGGAAGCCCACCTAAACATTGAAAATTCTATGATAATTATACTTAATGTAATTATTACTATGTGGAGGCTTAAGTCTGCCATTTTATTTGTTGCTTTTTATTTGCTCTGTGTGTGTGTGTGTGTGTGTGTGTGTGTTTTTTTCCTGTTTTCTTGTTCTTGCCTTCCTGTGGGTTATTTGAACATTTCTTAGAATTCAGTCTTGATATTTCTATAGTGGGTTTTGTTTGTTTTTGAGATGCGGTCTTGCTCTGTCACCCAGGCTGGAGTGCATTGGTATGATCTTGGCTCATTGCAACTTCTGCCTCCTGAGTTCAAGCTTTTCTCCTGCCTCAGCCTCCCAGGTATCTGGGAGGCATGCACCACCACACCCAGCTGATTTTTGTATTTTTAGTAGAGACAGAGTTTTGCCATGTTGGCCAGGTTGGTATTGAACTCCTAACCTCAGGTGATCCACCTGCCTCAGCCTCCCAAAGTGCTGAAATTACAGGTGTGAGCCACCACGCCCGGCCAATAGTGTTTTGAAGTATATCTTTTTGTATATCTTGAAGTATATCTTATCTTTTTGTTATGGTTGCTCTAGGGATTCCATTATATGGCATTATACAGTATGTATGTAACTTATCACAGTTACTAGTGTCGACATTTTACCAGTTCAAACAAAGCGTAGAAAGGACCTCCTTTTATATCGCTTTAGCTTCCTATGTTTATAATACATTGCCTTAAATATTTCCTCTACACGTATTTAGAGCTCAGGCATGAAAGTCTGAGTTGTGGAAGAGGACTTTGCTGACTCACACCTGTGGGAAGTTTGAGCCCCTTATTACACCTGGTGAGGGAGAAGTCTAGGATCCCCACTCGGTCTTTGCTGGCGTGGGTGAAGGTGAGGTCGGTTTTTTTTGTTTGTTTTGTGTGTGTGTGTGTGTGTGTGTGTGTGTAGTATTTGGCTAGAAGAGAGCAATTATCTTATAAAAGGTTTCTGTCTTGCTAGGTGCCCTTTTCCTGGTGTTTTGTCTAAAGATAGCAGGCTTTAGTTGGGGCATTTTTTTGTTTGTTTTGTTTTTGTTTTTGTTTCTGGTATATGCCCACTGGCGTTTCTGTGTTGCTGGCTTCTTAAGCTTCAAGTCTGAGATAACTGAGGCCCAAACAAAACCTAGAGAGCTCACCAGAATATCATTCCTTGACTCTGTCTTCTTCCTAGATGGACTGTCTACTTCTCTCCACCTTTCATAGTCTTATATTGGTTTTCTATATGATGTTTGAGTTTTTAGTTGTATTTAGTGGAAGGAAGAGGAAAAAGCACACCCACCCCCTCTTCCTATAAGTAGAAGTCTACTGTGTAGATTTTTATGTCTTCGAATGCTGACCCAAGTGAATGTATTATTATTTAAAATAATTAAATAAAAAATAATGCAATGAAAACAGTAAAAAGCAGATAGGAGATGTAATGAATTACAAAATCAGATTAAGACATTTACCTATCTCAGAAGAAATTGATACAAAATTTACACAATGAAACTAAAGATAAATAAATATGAAGGGCAGATCTAGAACATACATTCTAACAGGATTCCCAAGAAAAACTAGACTGTTCCATGTGGAGGACAATCAGTAGAAGACAAACAGTAGAACATACTTGACAATTCACAAAATGCCCCAAAAAAGCTAGTAAAAATTCTGAAAAACAAACAATATTTGCAAGAATTTAAAAGAAAAATCAAATGTAAGCAGGGAGCTAAAGCTTCTCAGTTATCAAACTGGCTAAGAATTAAATTTGATGATATGCTAAATTAGCTGAAGTATCAGAAGTAGGCACTTTCAAACATGGCTATTGGTTGTGTAAATTGTTGCAAGATTTCTGGAGGGTAATTTTGTAACATATATTAAAATTCCTAAAAAGGTTTATAGCATCTGACCTAATTATGTTAGTTCTATTACTGTATCTGTAGGAAATAGTAAAAAGATCTGTGTAGTGATTTAGCTATAGTATGCCAGTTTTCTATATAATTGCAAAAAATTAGACACAATTATATTAGCAAAATCCTTAGTAGTATTTACTGTGTATTAGGTACCTTTCTAAGCCTTTTCTACATATTAAATCATTTAATCTTTCCAATAACCTATGAGCTTGGTGCTATTCTTATTCTCGTTTCATGAATGAGGAAAATTGAGCACAAAGGGATTAAGTAAATTGCTAGGATTTGACAGGCAGCAGATGGAGTGTTGAAATATATGGATTCAGCCCTGAGTCCATATATTTCAACACTCCATCTGCTGCCTGTCTTGATAACACTTATGCAGCATCTATATACACTTGATAACAAGTATGCAACATCTAATGATTTATTATGTCACCACCAAAATAATGCACATGTTGATATTTAAATATAAAAAAGTTCTAAATGTATTGTTAATGGAAAGTTGTTAGGTTAGTAAATAACAAACAACAATCTTAGAAAAAAAATCTAAGTGTAGATTTTTGAAGTGTAGAATCTAATTGTAGAATATTTATCTCAAAGAATTAATGGTTTTTCCTTTAGGGCTGTGTTTTTCTGGAATCGTCTTGTTGGTTATGTTATAAATGTAATGAATTACCTGTTAACGCTAAGTTTGGGCAAGTGCCAGCTAAATTCACAGTTACTGCAATAAGAAAATAGATCTTTCATAAGAATAACTAAACTTTCTCAGAGTTCTCTGAAATTGGATGAGTAGATACCTACTTTCTTCCAAAATTGTCTCTAGTATACAAAAATTAAAAACTAGTTTCATATAGCTTTGTAAAGCTTATTAGAAACAGTTTGACAGTTATAGAAACAGAGATAAAGATGTTTTCCCTAAAATATTTGGGGTTTATTATTTTAAAATGTCTTAAAAATTGTGTCTCCTAATTGCTTGAACCTGGGAGGTGGAGTTGTGGTGAGCTGAGATCACTGTACTGTGCTCCAGCCCAGGCAACAGTGCGAGATTTGAGAAATTATTTGAGAAATCGATGAGAAATGAATGAGAGTTGATCTACCATTTGATACAGCAATCCCATTTCCTTTGGTATACTTAAAGGAAAAATCAATAATTCTACCAAAAGACACATTGTACCCATATGTTCATTGCAGCACTATCCACAATAGCAATGACATGGAATCAACACAGTTGCCTATCAATGGTTGATTGGATAAAGTAAATGTGATACATATACACCATGGAACACTGTGCAGTCATAAAAGAACAAAATCATGTCCTTTGCAGCAAAATGGACACAGAAACAGAAAAGTAAATACTAAATGTCCTCAAGTATAAGTGAGAGTTAAACATTGAGTACACATGGACATATAGATGGGAACAGAAGACACTGGGGAATAGAAGAAGGGGCAGGTCTTTGAAGAAGGGAGGCAAGGGTTGAAAAGCTATCTATTGGGTACTATGCTCACAACCTGGGTGACAGGTTTAGTTGTACTGCAAACATCAGCATTACACAATATGTCCACATAACATACTCGCCCATGTACTCCCTGAATCTAGAATGAAAGTTGGGGGGGGGAAAAAAAAAAAAGGAATATCATACCCTCTTCCTCCAAAAAAAAAAAAAAAAGTGTTTCCTGAGGCATTTCCTGGTCATCTTTGCTTTGTTCTTAGAAATGAAATTTATTTGTGGATTTTTTGCTCTCTCAGTGTCACTCCTCTGTAAGTCTTTCTCTCATCTTCGATCAGTTTATTCCTTATTGCCTGTCACTTGTGAGGGTACTCTGGGAATGGGCTGAAATTAGGGCGGCTGCTTTTTTAGGTTGCCATAAACAAGGCAACTGAGTGATGTCAGACATAATGATGCTGAGAGTCTCCTGAGAAGGTGATCTGAGTCGGAAAGTGACTTAAGTGAAGAGAAGATAAATACATAATACTAATGGACTTTCTTAAGATTCTTAAATATAATGCATCCCAATAATTTTAAAAATCAAGATAGCAGAAGTGGAGGTGACTTTAAATTATGTTTCGTCCATACTTGAGTAAAACATCAATTGAAATAAGAAGGAGCAACACTAACATGGCTAAAAATGAAAGTCAGAAAGCAGTGTCATGCCAACACTTCTAATTTTAATCACAGCTCTAAAGGGTAAAGAACACACCCAGAAAATGATAGTGTGTATCTAAGTCTGGATTTTTTTGTGGTTAACATCTCTCTGACATAACCTTAGATACTACAGGTGGTTTCTCTTCTTATGGGCAAAATTCTATATACGGTGTGTACTTTCCAGAGACTGTGGTTTGAAAGAGCAGTGCTGGCCAGTTGCATAATTACAGGTCTGATGATGAAGGTTGTAAGAAAAACTAACCCTGTTGAATCTCTTAGAAGTTTTTAATTAAGAGGGATTCTATAAAGAAGACATGTAACAGCTTACACATAAAGGCTTACCTTGATTTTGCTTCATTCAGATGATATGACCTCTTAGAAGGCAAGGTAAACATCTAGACACATAAATCTTTGTTTATAATGATAAGAAATGTACTGGCAAATACATCAGGCCCCCACACCTATGGGTCTTTCCTGTTGATGTAGTTTCTGACCTTCCAATATGTGATGACCCAGTACCGAAGGCCATGTGCGAGTGGTGAGTGGTTTCTCTGGTGATCTATACCAAAATAAAGGCTTGTAAGTGTTCTGTCTTGCTGGCTGTGCTACTTAAATAGATCTGAAACAAGTAAAAGAATAGTCACCAGAAATACGCTTGCTATAAAGCTTTGACTCCACTGTAACAGAGATACGGCCTCTTCATAATAAAGAACACTTTGGTTCTTTATGGAATGAGCACCATATCGAGTTTTCCTCTCCCAAATTCTCATGGAGTGACACATAGACCATGCAGAAAAGGAAACAGCCAATCATGCTGCAAATCAGGAATGGGTAACAGATAAATGCAACCCATTTGCAGCTGGGGAATTTCTACAGCTGTAATGGGAATGGGCGAGGGTATTGAAAGCTATTAAAATGGACACAATCTACCCTCTTTAGAATAAGTACGTAAGTCAGCAGCACTAGGACACTGCAAGTGTGCATTTGCATTGGAGAGGCTCTCAGACTCCTCCTTGGTATGAAGGCAACACCAACCTCCATAGTTTTCAGCTTTGCTCCTAGATCAAGCAGAAAGCCTAGTCCCGGGGAGGAAAATCTAAAGTTATCATCCATAACATACAGTTAGAAATGTGAGTGTAAAGTTGAGGAGAGAGGTTTGAGCTAAAAATAAAAAAAAATCTCAGCATACAGGTGGCATTTATAGCCTTGCAACCAGAAGAGATCACTAGGGATGAATACAGAAAAAAGGGAGATGTCATCCAAGGATCGAGGTGTGGGTTGTTCCAACATTAAGAAACAGAAAGAGGGAAAAAAGAAGTCTGGAGACAAACAAGACAAAGAAGGAGTGAACCGGTAACTCCTAAACTATTTCAACTACTCCAGAGAGGTCTCTTGATGAACATGGTAGTCAGAACCTTTTCTTTTCCCCTCAAGATTTCACCAATATGACAGTAAATGTATATGAATAAGAATCAATCTATGTACATGCTGAAACCAATCCAAGTGCCATCACTTTGACAAATATTCGAAAAGTGGAAAGTATCTTACTGTTCTTATCCATGGATAAGACAAGGTGCAGGAAAAAGTAAATTGCAGCTTTTGCAATACACACAAGCCAAGCATCAGGGGAGGGGAGATGTGATTTCACATGTATAAAGTCTCCATGCTCTGAGTCAGCAAATACTGAGACAGGGATGGGCTGTGGGTTGTCAATCAGGATGGTCGACTAGAAGATTGTGTATAGAGCAAGTGGACCAAGAGGCCTCATGTCTATTCCTGTGAACTGCTATCTGAATAGATCAATTTGCCTGAGAAAGGTCCTTGGTGTGAGTTTGAAGGGTCCTGGGTGGGAGGCAATACAGAAAATGGGGAGAACATCATACTCTTTCAGGTAAGGGAAACAGTGAAAGAATAGCAAGTAGCTCTCCCTGGGAGTGAAATACGTCAAAATATTGTATCTCAGAGCACAGTCTTTCATCACTTTGGAACTGGGGGGGTTCTGACTCCGGCTGCCTATACTTCCCCATGAGCCACATAATCAGAGCCCAGAGGTAGCCATCCTATGGAAGACAGGTCACACTGGGTGACTATACCAAAAAACAGCATAGGGACCCCACTCCTGCTACCAGTACTAACCAGAGCAACTCTTCATTTGTAATTATGTGTGGTAAATAAAAAAAAAAATCAAAATAATTTTCAGAAAAAAAAGGCATGAAAGAAGAGAGGCAGCAGAAACAGGAACAATAAAACAATGTCAGGAAGAGAAGTGAATGTAAAACTTTTGTGATTTTTAAAATATTCTCTCCATAAAATAGAGAAAATAAGAATTAATGTATATCAAATTTATCAAAATAATGAAATACCATTGTTTGGCAATGCATACATGACCACATAATTGCAGATATTTTATTTTTGTTTTTTGATGTTTAGAATCAACCTAGTCAAAGCACCTAAATCTTCATTTGTTGCAGAACAAAATGCAAATATTACAGATTCATAGAAATGAACATATAGTTGACAGCATAGAAATAGGTGTATAGTTGACTGATGGTGAGAGTAGAGGGCAGGGAGAAGTGACGGAGGGAAATTTGAAGCTGTAATTTTATCTAGCATAATCCAGAATCAGTAGGTAACCTCTATTTAGAAATATTTGTGAAAGTTATGATAAATAATATAATATTAGAAGTTAACATATCTCAGGAAAAGAAAAGGGAGTTTGAGTAAGAGTGCTGCATATTTTTAAAAAATTGATCAGTTCAGAAGGAGAAATGCAAATCTATTTGTTAGAATTGCACTGGTAATCACCAGAAGAACTAACACTACAAATGGGTGAAGTGGTTAGCACTTAGGCTGGGACTAGAGATAAAAAGGAAGAAAGGAACTTTTATTTATTTTTTTTATTTGTACCCTCTTGTGAGTTTTTTTAAACAACATTTTTACATATTACTTTCATAAATAACAATTATTTAAAAATAAACTAACCAAGATTATAGAGAAAAACTCCTGAGTTTTTCCTAATACAATGTTAATACAAATGCTAATGCCAATACAAAACTCTAACAGAGAAGAAAATGAAAAACTTTTAATTTTATGAACTTATTAACACTGATGCAAATACATGTTAATAAATTTGGTAGTTAAGTAAAAGATTGATGTGATTCACCCAAAAAGTTTATTCCTAGAAGACAAGGATATCTCTATATTAGGAAATAAATGCATACAATTGTACATATTAACAAATCAATTAGGGAAAAAAGCCACAATTATCCAAATGGACAGAAAAGTCAATGTTCTTTTCTGATTGATAAAACCTATAATAAAAGATAAATAGAAGTCTATATTTTTAACATGATAAAAGTAGTTGAAACATTGTATCACAAAATTTAACTCCTTAATATGTAAAGTGCTCTTACAAAGCAACAAGAAAAATATATACCCAATAGGAAAATAATAGTAGGAGGGAAATCACCAATCAAGTATCCTCAAAACATTACAAAATGTTCAATTTCATTAGTATTTAAAGAAATGTAAGCGTAAGCTATGAAATAACTTAAAGCTATTAGCTATTATATTGGCAATGATTAAAATGTTATACTGAGTATTGGTGAGGTTGAAATAAATGGGCTCTCTGATCTGACTAGGAGAGGTACATATTAATAAAATAATTCAGGAAGGCAATTTTTTAATACATTAAAAAGTATCGAAAGTGCATTTATCCTTTGATTTAGAAATTTCACTTCTAGGATTTATAGATAAAGAAATCACTTAAATGCTTTCAAAATTTAGCAACAGGATGATCAAAACATTATATTTTATAATGGAAAATAGAAATAAACCAAATGTCTAACAGTAGAATAATAGTTATGTGAATTATGATAAATCTGTATAATACTATTCAACCTTCAAAATTAATGTTGCATATGCATACTTGTTCATGTAGAAGATATTTAAGATATATTAAGTGATAAAAGCAAGGCTGAAGTAATGTAACAATATGATCTTGTTTTTGTTTAAATTATCTATCTATCTAGCATCTATCTATTTACCTACCAACCTACCTACCTACCTATCTATCTGAAAAAGGCTGGAAGAAGATTTATTATGATGTTAATGTTAATTACCACTGGTTGGTGTTTTTTCATTTTTATTATTGTTTACTATGATTATACATTATATATTGTATATTATTACATATTATTTTTCTTTTCAAACATATTGCTTTTACATGAAAATAAGCAAATGTTATTTTAAAGTAAAGTTAAGTATATGTGATCTCTTGTGTAAAGTATGAAAAAGGCTTAATATGCTTTTTACAAGATAAATCCCACAATTCAATAGAAAATGAACACAGTAGAAAAATGGGCTGTAGACAATTGCCAAAATAAAAACTGTTAATGACCTAGGAAAAAGAAAAATTCAACCTGACTTGTAATTTGAAAAATAAAATTAAAAAGAGATTCTCTTTTTCTATAACCAAAGAGACAAAAGATTTCTAAAAAACAGAAAATTAATTATCTATGAAAGCAAATGTTTAGGGCTATGAGATCTCTTGTACAATGCAGAAGTAGGAGTCATATTTCTGCAGAATATGAAACCACATAACAAAAGTGTTAATATTGTACGTGCCATTTGGTCCAGACATTTCCTTTCTCTGAATTTTCATAAAAAGAAATGTGGACATGCACAAATAAGGATGTTAATTACAGCATTTTTTTATAATGATGAAAACTGGAAAAAACCTAAATGTTCAAAAATACAAGATTGATTAACTAAATTACAGCATATGAATAAAATAGAATATTACTCCAAAATTAAATTGGGTTTTTAGAAGAATAATGATGTGGAACAGGTTTGTAATATACTGTAAAATGAAAAGAAAGTGTTCTTTTTCTGCTCCCCCACAACACCAGAGAATATGTTTTTGGATGTCATGTGAAAAATACTCTGGTATCTTACCATGTTTGGCATTTGACCACTAAAAATGACAGCTGGTGCCTTACTGATGTCTGTCCTGGCGCTTGGTAACAGTGACACTGTGAGTGTCTCTCTTTTGTCTACCTTTTTGAATTTATATGATGATTCTACCATGAAAAAATACCTTATTTAAAAAAGAAAACAATATTGGTGAATAATGCATCTATATTCCTGTGATTCAGAACATTAGACCGAGCACTTGCGAATAAGTTAGTGATCTTAACTTGAAAATGCAATTAGAACTCATGAAAAAATAAGCATGTCACCTATTAGATGTTTTGATTAACTTGATAATGCTAAAGTATGCTTTTTTGCTACTCATTAAAAAGACTTAGGAAGTTAACAGAATAAAAGGTATAATGTGTGCTTGAAACTACATGCAAATTGCAAAGCACGTCCACAGAGTTCCTGAGGTTCAGTTATTGCTTCTATAATGTACAGAGGCTCCACAGTGTGGTGGTTGAGAATTTGGCCTTTTTTGGTCAAAAAGTAAGCTCTGTTACTGTGTGTGCTTGGGCCAGTTGCACAATCTCTCTGTGATTGTTGGAGGCGGAGCCTGCAGTGAGCCGAGGTCACGCCACTGCACTCCAGCCTGGGAGACAAAGCGAGACTCCGTCTCAAAAACAAAACAAAACAAAATAAAGCAAAACTAAAATGTATATAATGATAGTACCAACATTACAGGGATGTTGTGAGGTTTAAGTTCATATATTTAAAGGCCTCAGAATCCGCATGGTAAGATTTCAATACATGCTAGCTGATATTACAATTTTTATGATTATTGTTACTCTATTTCCTGTCAGCCTGATTTCTATGTCTGTCTTTTACAACAAAACTTTATCAGCGGAGAAAGCCCGAAGCTGTCTTTGAATTTTGCAGAGCATACATGAACCATCTAAAATAAGCCATGGATATCTATGCTAAAGTTCTAGACTTGCTGGTGGCCCTCTCCAACTTTTCTGCTTTGTTGGCATCTTTCTGTTTTGGATGCACACTGCAACTTTATTCTTCATTCAGTCCTTTGGATGACAGTATCAATTTTGGACTTAGAATCATGATTTTTATCTGAAGCACTTCTCTAGGTCTCAGTCCTCAACGCTGACCTCGCTATTTGTGAACCAGAACTGTGACTAAGGACTGCCTTACTGTCATTGTATCCTGTAGAATCTGTTCAGGTCTGAAATGAGAGGAAGGCCAGATAATAGACAGGTGGACAACGGTGGAGGTTCAGTCGTCGGCTCTTGGGTTGAAGGGAAGAGGATGTCAGCAGGAGGATTTTAGGAAGTGAAACTAAAAGAAAATTGAGGATGAAAGAGAGGGCAAAGTTGAGGAAAATTTCTACATTTTTGTCTTGGTTGCCTGGAGGCACTATGAATAAGAAATGACAGGTTTCCCGTCAAAGATGTCAAGTTGTTACATGAGGCAGATTTGGGGATTTCAGGCAGAGTTTTCCCGCAGACGGTGAAAATCTACTTTCAAGAACTCACACCATTCCTCCAATGCCCTAACTACCAATTAGTTTGAATTAAGATAAGCCGGTATAGAGTAGACTATTATTTTCTCTTCCCTGTTCATTTTCAGGAGAATTTGGGTTCATGCTATATCGGAAATAAACTCAGATCATGTATGGACTTAGATAAAGATGTATTGTGTGAGGGTCCACTAAGAAAAAATCTGAACCTCCAGGAATCTGAGTTCCAGAGGTTCTTCTTTTTAAAAAAAAAAAGTCATGAAATACAACAAAATCAGTTAATTCCACAGCCAATAGAATTTGTTTCTAAAAGGAATAAAATGTCAGAATGCACAGATATATCAGTTTTGAAATAACTCAGAGCCACAAGTGTATCTTTTGAAATCCCATATTATAAATTATGGTTAAGAGATTTAAATAGACTCTAGTAATAATATTAATAGGTGAGAATTTTGAAATGTGTGGCTTCAAAGGCAAATGCAGAAAAAAATAGTGATACTTTGCAAAAGGCATATATATGTCAACCTACAATGTTATTTAAAATGTTATTATTTCTGCCAGAGTGTTTATTATATGAATGAAATAAAAGGGAAAAAATAGCTAAATAACTAAAAAAGGACAGAAGTTCTGGAAAGAAGAAGAAATAAAGATTAAAGCAATGGAAAAGACACCAATACAATTTTTAAAGGAAAAGGTAAATCAGTAAGATACAAAAACTTGTTTCAAGGAAACTGGAGGAATAAAATAAGCAGATTTAATTCATGACAAGTGCACAGAAAGGAAAAAAGGAGGGACACAGGACAGAAAAGTGAACTCAAAGTCACAGCCTTGCTGATTTGCTGTTTCATTCCTTAGAAACCCTCTATCAATAAAATATACCCACAACTCTGCAGAATACAAACAAATATAAAATTATGCATTAAATGCAAGAAAGATTTAACAAAACACTGAGACTCATCTTTGGGTGGAGAGAGAATGAGTGGCTTTTCCTTCTTTTTAGTTTTCTGTATTTCACCTAAGTGTCTTACATGAAGATTAAGCTATTTTCACAATGGACAGGAATTAACTCGATTAAAAAATGAAGCTCTGAATCCCATTTCATATTAAAATTTAATACAGCAGAACTTTACTCTGTGACCAGCTAATTTGGAAACTGAACAAGATGACATTCTTCCCTGTGCAGTGTATATTATAAACCTTCATAAAGAAAAATAGTTGTCTCCATTATCTGACACATTTCCTAGCCTGTGTTTCCAATCACTGGCCTTCAACAGGTCCGTCTACCACATGGGTTTTGCACTGTCTTTGCTCTCCCTGGGAAACAAACAACATGCTACTCATGTCTACTCTTACTCTTTCCTATGTGGGTCTCGTCGGGCCTCTGGTGTAGGATTCCCCTGGCTCACAGAGTCTGAGAGGAAACTGCAGCATTTTATTTGAACGTCTTCGACCTTAGACACTCACAGTTCCCTCTGCCCTCTCACACATGCGTTCCAGAATTCGGTGAATACTGGTGAAACTGGGTCTGTCTGCAGGCAGCTTGCTCCAACATAGACGCATGAGATTGTACAGCTCCACGGGGCAGTTCTCAGGGCAGGAGAGGATGTTGCCATCTCGCACGTAGTAAATGACCTCCTCATGGGCCATCCCATAGTAGGGCTGCAGGCCATAGGAGAAGATCTCCCAGAGGACCACGCCGTAGGCCCACACATCAGACTCTGTAGTGTAGCGGTTATAAAAAATGGACTCTGGTGGCATCCAACGGATAGGGATAGCGTCGTTTTCATTAGCTTTGTAGTAGTCTGCTGAGTAGATGTTCCTGGAGAGGCCAAAGTCGGCAATTTTTACCACCATGTTCTCGCCCACCAGACAGTTCCTGGTGGCTAAATCTCGGTGAACAAACTTACGTTCTGAGAGGTAAGCCATACCAGCTGCCACTTGCCTGGCAATGCAAAGCTGCTCAGCACAGGAGAGGGGTGGGGGTCCAGGGCTGGAGACCTGGGCCCTCATAGACAAGTCACTGTGACTGAGGCTGCACACGGTGTGAGGGGACATGCTGCGGAGGAACTCATTGAGATCACCATAGGCCATGTATTCAAAGAGCAGGCACATTGGCTTCCCGACAGCACACACGCCTGGAACCAAAAGACCATCCTCTGTTAGTCTCAGTTTCTACAATGAAACAATGGAAAGAGCACTCCAAAAGCAAACAACCAGATCAGAACATATGAAGCCCTGTTTTTTGTTGTAGTATATTTGTTTTTTAATATTTACATCCTTTTAATCACAACACAAAAGAAGTCTCAGCTAGGAAATGCACTCTGGTTAGTGGGGTTTCCGTCCCTTGGCTAAAGTTTTTGAGGACTTCCAGTAGAGCGCTGTTGTCCTGGGCACTTGTCACAAGTACATCATACATGGCTCATCAAGTACATGGTGCATATAAGTACATGGTGTATCAGTTCATTGGGGTGGCTCTTCTCTCTGAAATCTGGAGGCTCTGGTTTTTTGTTGACAACACCATAGTTGAACCATGACCCTGTTTCTCTGCCTGAACATCTCTCTTTGCCTTTAAGATTCAGTTTATTTATCACTCTCCCTAGGGTGCCTCAGCTCCTGACCCTTCCAGTAACTGTTAGATTTTCCTACCATCATCCTTTCACAGAGAACCTACCATCCTGTTTTATAATCATTTGACTATTTGAGGTTTCTCCCCGACATTTTAGCACTTTGAAAGGAGAGATTGCACCTTATTCTTTAAAAATTCCCCACACCTACCACGTGTCTGGCAGAGGAGATGTCTCATAATGTTCGATGAATTAATTTATGAATGGATGCTTGCTCTGAGTATGTAATATAATTGCTCTCTGTTTCTGTTTACTTCTATGAAGGATGTTAATAAGAAAGATGTGTCAAGTTTGGAAACAATAACAAATACAATTCAAGTGTCTTAGATGAAGTATTTAAGTTGCTGCCGTTAAACATTTTGAAATTTAGGTTTTACAATGTTCATGCTACCAAAAAGTGTTAATATAAATCAAGTCTTAGATTTAAAGCCAGAAGATCATTTTCAAATCTTAAAGTCTTGATATATTTGAGAGGGAAACTGGAGAATCTGGAATATTAGATAAGATGGGCATAATTTCACATCACCTTAAAAATAGATTATTAGATCTATTGGGTTTTTTTTCAGGCAAAAGTTAAAAGTAGCTGTTTGAAAAAGAGGAGAAATGAGGAATACTGCTATCTTGGTTTATTTATTTTGGCATTAAATTTTAATTTCAAGGACCTCAATTAGCACATTTATATAAACTAAAGGGAAAAAATAAAGAAATACCAACTGGGTAATACTTAGAAATTTCCTCTATGGGATCCTTTCTGGATAATCTTTAGTTAACAGGGACTTACCTATCTCATCAACTGGCTTTACCATTGTTACGTTGGTTGAGTTGATTTAAAAATAATTTCTTATACTGGAAAAAAGTGAAAAATATTTCTCTCAGAAATAGAAAAAATTTCTAAGTTTATTTAATGAAATTTTCCAATCTGATAAAGAAAATATTATATAAAAGATTTCTACTTTGTGATCATTATGAACAATTACATATATATGTGTATAGATATAATTTATAATTATATATGTATATACATTTATTTAAGACCTTGAAATGTTTTCTATATTGTAATTACTCAAAACCAACTCTTAGTTGGGACTTCAAAATGGAATAATTATTGAGAGGAAGACTGTGTTTTATTCATCCTTGTAACCTCAGGTCTAACATGGCTCACTATGGGTTTTCAATATATGTTGATGGGTGGATGGATGAATTAATGGATAGGTGGGTGCATGGATAGATTTAAGGATGGATAGGTAGATGGACGGGCATAAGAAAACCTCATGCCTAGCCCAAGCCATGTCTTTAAACTTTGGCATGACATCTTCAATGAATAATCTCACCTGATTGTTCTACTATTTGCTCCACTGCCAGAACATTCCGTAAGAGTCTACAATATTTAATGCCTACTCCCATTCTAAAATTCTACATATTTCTTTAGTTATACCATTTTTTCCCAATTTATGACTACAAAACCATTGTACACTTTAGGATTTCAATAAAGGGGAGTCAATTTTTAAGATACGAACATGTTCAGTAAGTGGCTGATATTTCAAATATATAAAACAAAGTAGATTTCTTTTATTGATAGAAGTGAATTTTATGGACTTTCCCAATTCCCCTTTCTTCCACTGTTGTCATCTTATTTCATTGGGATTCATTTCCAAGAAACTATGAGACTAGTGGAATCACTTGCGTGAATGATTACTGCTTATGCATACTTGATAAAAAATAGAACCTGTGTTCACTGGATATTGAAATGGAATTTAGATATAGCATTTAACAAATGGCAACATAAGTTTCAGTTCTTGTTGAACAATAAAAATGAGAGAAAACTCCAAGTAGTGATGTGTAAGTATGCTACTGTGGTGATCATAATTTGAAAATTGTACATAGTTTGTGTTTGAGTCAATTTCAGGAATTCAGGATGTTATAAACTGTATATGAACACAGAGTCAACATTTTAAGAAAAGTTGAAATAGGAATTGCTTGATAATCTTGAAAATATACATGTGTATATGTTCGTTTAATGAGTAAATGTATACTATTTGAGAAAGTAAATAAGGAGGGTAGGGGGGAGAAGCCAGATTCAGATTTTTGTGTGATGAAGAATGAATAAATGAATGTTCAGGATTTGAGGAAAGGGAAGAAGTATTTTCGAGATGAATTGTTATGTACTGAATATCTTTTACTCATTTATTGAACAAATATTTATAGAGTACCTACAATGTGCCAGAAAGTATTCAAGATGCTACTATAGAAATTCTTGATTTTGATATTTATCTAGATTCCTTCCAATATCCTGACCACTAAATTACTTTACTTCTTTCCTTAGACCTCTGCCCAACTTCAGCTAATTACTCTCATTGTCATACTCCTGACCTTGTCATTCCATACATCTGTATACCTCCCATAATCTCATTTTCAGTTACTCTATTTGTTCATCACTTCCTCCCTTTTTCACCCTAGTTCACTGCCTCGAGTGCCCTAACTCTAAAAATCCTTTGACCCAACTGAAACTTTTAATCTATTGATCCTACCCCCTTTTAATGATCCCTCACTTTCTTCACGTTTTGTCTTCCTTCCTTAAACAACTTAAGTTCCTTGATCAATCATAATAATCACTCCTTTGCATATACCCCTCTTATTTGCCTCAATTTGACTTCAACTTACTTGCGTGGCAAAATGCTAATTCTGATAAAATTTAATTCCTCATTAATGGGTCTATGCCCATCTGGTGGCATTTGGATGAATACACAACCATGCTGACCAGTCTCATGTTAAATGTGTAATCTCTAATTTCAAGTAAGTTTTTAATTTTCTTGCCAATCATACTATATTTCTGTAGTCCATTTTATATTTTATGTAAAAATGGACTTTCTTAGATGACGATTTATTTCTTCTCTTCCCTCAAATCTTCAACTCTTCTCCCATTCCTCACTCTCAGATGAGATCTTGATTCCTACCTCACAGAGAAAACTAAATCAGTCAGAAGAGACTGTCTACAATCTTCAGTCAATACTGTCTTATTACTATGGTTGATCTGAGCATTCTCTTAACAAAGGCTAATCCATCCAACAGTGTCAAGATTCCATTCCCTCTCACTGTTCAAAGATGTTACTTCCACTATTTGCCAACCCTATAATCAATTTTTCTCTTTACTGGATCATTCTCATTAATTTACAAATGTGCTATTATTTCTACATGAAAGGAAGCATGCCTCTTTCTGCCCCCTTCAGCTCTATCCATGTTCCTTGGTTCATCTTTATAGCAAAACAAGTTGTTTATACTTTTTCTCCAAATTTTCTCTTCCTCTTCTTTTGAGCTCACTTACATTTCCTCTTGCCCCCAACATTCCTAAGAAACTTCTCTTCTCGGGGTTACCAATAAACCTCCATGTTTACAAATTCAAGGTCACTTTATAGTCCTTCTCTTACTAGACTTAATGCATAAGACACGCTTACTTTCACCTATTTAAAATACTTCATTTGACTTCCAGGACACCACACTCTCTTGATTTACTCTATTTCATTGATTGCTTGTTTTCAGTTTGTTTTTCTTGTTCATCTCCTCTTTCTCATCCTAAATGCTGGAATGCTCCTGGCCTTGGTCCTTGGACCTCTTCCCTGTTCTGGCTTGCTTTTTCCATCCTTAGGTGTCTTGCCCAACCTCATGGCTTTAAATACTCTATATACTGCAATAGCCTTGGATTCATGTCTAACCAGATCATCCTTTTTGAACTCTAAGCCTCCATATCCACATGCCTCCTGTGGATGTTGAATAGGCATCGGCAAAAAGCACATCTTTTTTTTTTTTTTTTTCAGATGGAGTCTTGCTCTGTCACCCAGGCTGGAGTGCAATGGCACAATCTTGGTTCACTGCAACCTCCGCCTCCTGAGTTCAAGCAATTCTCCTGCCTCAGCATCCCAAGCAGCTGGGATTACAAACGTGTGCCACCACGCCAGGCTAATTTTTGCATTTTCAGTAGAGATGGGGTTTCACCATGTTGGCCAGGCTGGTCTTGAATTCCTGACCTCAGGTGAACTGCCCACCTTGGCCTCACAAAGTGTTGAAATTATAGGTACAAGCCACTATGCCCAGACAAAAACCACATATTTAAATGAATTCCCACTCTCTCCACTAAAAGAACCTGTTCCTCCTGGGTATTCCTCAACTCAGCCAACGCCACCTCCATTCACTCATCTGCACAGCCAAATACCTTGATACTATGTTTGAATTTTCTCTTTTCTGCACATCTCAGATTTGGTCTGTCAGCAAATTATTTGGCTCTACTTTCAAATTACACATGAGAATCACTTCTCACAATCTTCACTACCACCACCTGGTCCATTCCACCACCTTCTCTTGCTGCATCATTGCAATACCTGTTTGCTGTCTTCCTGAGTTTATTGCTTCCTTTCAGGCAATGCCCTAGAAAGCAGCCAGAGGAGATCTGAAAAAATGTGAGTTGTGTCATGTCATGTCTTGGCTGAAACTCTCCATTTGTTTCCCAACTTAGATTAAAAGCCAATGTTTTTAATAAGGTCTGACAGGACCTGCCCACCTCCCCTATTACCTCTCTGATCTCACCTTTGATAACTCTCCCCATCTTTCACTCTGCTCCAGCCACATTCATCTCCTCACTATTCCTCAAGCATGCCACATCTGCTCTTGCCACAGTACCTTTGCAAATGCTTCTCATTCTTATTGGAATGTTCTTTTCCAAGATATCCACACTGTTATTCCCTTGCCTCTGCCAGGTCTTTATATAAATGTAATATTTTCACTGAAGACTTCAAACATTGTAGCTCACATTCCAAAAACTTCTCTGCTTTAACATTTTAAAAAGTCTTTAGAACTTAATATCCAGCATCCCATATTTTTGTGTTTATTTTTATTACCTCTCTCCTCCAATAGAGTGAATGTATGCTCTATGAGAGCACAGATTTTTTTTTCTTTCTTTTTTAAAGATGGAATCTCGCTCTGTCGCCCAGGCTGCAGTGCAGTGGTGTGATCTTGGCTTACTGCAACCTCCACCTCCCCAGTGTAAGCAATTCTCGTGCCTCAGTCTCCTGAGTAGCTGGGATTACAGGCCCACACCACCATACCCAGCTAATTTTTCTATTTTTAGTAGAGATGGGGTTTCACCATGTTGGTCAGGCTGGTGTCAAACTCCTGACCTCAAGTGATCCACCTGCCTCAGACTCCCAAAGTGCTGAGATTGCAGGCTTGAGCCAC
>NW_012108252.1:6492154-6494407 GCF_000951045.1 Mandrillus leucophaeus | reverse complement strand
TTCACCATGTTGGTCAGGCTGGTGTCAAACTCCTGACCTCAAGTGATCCACCTGCCTCAGACTCCCAAAGTGCTGAGATTGCAGGCTTGAGCCACTGCTCCCAGCCAAGAGCACAGATTTTTGAAAGTTTTATTCATTGCTGTATAAGTAATACAAGCTAAATATTTGTAAAATTTTGTGTTGAATTTATGAATCTGGGAATAAACTGGAACTCAACAATGAATAGAAAGATACAAATCACTGCTCATGACATTCTAGTTAGGGAAGAAAGAGGAGAAACAAAATAAGTAAAATATATAGACTCTTCAATATTGACACATTTTGTGATGGAGAAGCAGTATTAATTTTTTACAATGGGGACATTTTAAACATTTTTGTAAATAGTAAGGAGGCAGCAAAGACAGAGACAAATTGAAGTGATGAGTGTAAAGAGGGATAATCCATTAAGCCATGAACGTCCTATAGGGTTGGGATAGACCAAGGTGAAGAAGCTAACTTTGAAATGGAACAGAAATGTCTCACTGATCAAGGAGAAAAGGAAAAAGCATACACAAGGGAAGAAAACTTGGAAATCCTCTGTTTTCTGATGAAATGCATATCCTCACTTGTATTTTCATACCTAAGAGCTTCACAATGTTAGGGTTGTCAAATTCTGCCATGAGGGCTGCCTCCCTCTGAAAATCCGCTTGCATATCTGCCGAGGCTTCTTCCTTGAGCATCTTTACTGCCACCATAGTGAAAGGTTCATAGGGAAGTAAACCTGGTGCCCTGAGAGATACATTTATTGAAAAAGAAACCAAAGATCATGGACATCATACATACTCCCATTATACCTAACCACATTTATACATATCCTCCCACTTCCCATGTGTAAAAGGCTCGTGCAGCCTTTCCCAGAGCCATAGGATCAAAGAAAGACAACATACTTGAAACTCCTTGATGTCAACTAATAAAAATCACTGGTGTTATTTTCAATAATTTCAAACAATGAAGTTTGAAAGATGCATTATTTACAAATTATAGGAATTCTAAAGTATACACCCCCAATGGGATTATCATTGCCATCCTAACCTTTTTTTTTTTTTTTTTTTTTTTGTGAGATGGAGTCTCGCTCTGTCCCCCAGGCTGGAGTGCGGTGGCGCAATCTTGGCTCACTGAAAGCTCCACATCCTGGGTTCACGCCATTCTCCTGCCTCAGCCTCCCGAATAGCTGAGACTACAGGCGCCTGCCACCATGCCCGGCTAATTTTTTGTATTTTCAGTAGAGATGGGGTTTCACCATGTTAGCCAGGATAGTCTCGATCTCCTGACCTCGTGATCCGCCCACCTTGGCCTCCCAAAGTGCTGGGATTACAGGTGTGAGCCACTGTGCCCAGCTATATCTTAACCTTTTAATCTTTGTCCAGAATCTAAATTCCATGATGTAGGAACCATGGCTTACTCATCTTTGTACCCTCCATTGAGCCTAAAGTGCATCTTTGTACCCTCCATTGAGCCTAAAGTGGTGCCTTGCAAATTTTGGTTTCCAATACGTATTTGTGTGAGATTTTCATTATGCATGTAACCTCTATGCCAGGGCCACCATGAGTGGAGATTAAGTTGTGTCTTCCCCAAGAGCACCAGGCCAAAGTGACAGTTGAAGATTAAAACCAAATTCATATTCTCTGGCTCAGCTGTGTGTCTGTAGAGCCACATCCATGCAGCAGAGAGGGTATTTTATTCCAGTTCACGCAAAGGTGATAAATAGGCTAATATTGGCCCTAATACATACTCCTTTCTTGAGCTCATTGTTTTATAAATTTTTGCCTTTTTATTCCTTTTCTGTTTGTCATTTCATGAACATCTACTTAATATCTACACATTATATTATAATGTAAGGAATTATTATTTAAAACAATGTAAGAAATTATGATTAAAAATATATGATAAATTCTTTCCTGAAAAGGAAATATTATTGAACTGTATTACTAATTTCTTATTTGAAAACTGTAGAAGTGAAGGTACATTTACATCTCCCATAAATTACTTACTTTAAATGCAAAAAAATATATTATCTCCATATATACTACTATTTTCCAGCAAAGAGGAGAAATTAAGATTTGAAGTGTATTATGTAATACAAATAAGGTTAATGATGTAATGATGTAAATAACTAGTCTTTTTTTTTTTTTTTTTTTTTGCGGGGGACAGAGTCTTGCTCTGTCACCCATGCTGGAGTGCAGTGGCACGATCTTGACTCACTGCAACGTCTGC
>NW_012108252.1:6475811-6491476 GCF_000951045.1 Mandrillus leucophaeus | reverse complement strand
ATATATAATATATATATATATATAAAGCTAATATTATCTATATACCAAGCTAATAGTTTGGTAGCTTTTCAGACATAACATATTTCAATGGAGACTGTTTTTCCAAACATAACTTTACCTTGCTTGAAACACCCTTCCAAACGCTCCCTCTCCAATGTCTCTCACATATTCAATGTTATTTCTTGGATACTCCAGGCTGAGCAATTTGGGGTTCAGAAGGAGCGGCATCCTCTGGTACATGGGGTTGGGATGAAGTCTATCTAGTAAGAGCTCAGAAGGCAGTGTGGTGAGGGTTACTGCTGCTGATTCTCTGCAGGCAAGACAGGCAAGATCAGGAATGAGCTCAGAAGTAGGTACGATCTTTGTACTTAGACTTAGATTCTAAGAAATATGGCATTTAAGAATAATGAAAACAAATTATACTTAGGCAGCCAAAGATCCTTTGGTTTGAGAGCAATAAAATATTTTGTTTGGTCTAGAGTCAAAAGGCACATTTTCTCAGAAATGTTTAGCTCTCCAAGCCAGCAATGGCAATGGGCCTGAGAGAGAAGACAAGGAGCAGGAATAGCCATTTTCCTCCAAATTATTGTTTAGATTTTACCTTTTGTGAAACAGTAACCCTAGGGCATTTGATTTGATCCTATGCCAAAAAGTCATTGACATTTGTAAAGATCGTGATGGGGGTGCTTAATTTTAAAGCAGGGCTACGGATATATTTAGAGAGTTGCAGTGTCATATATATTCCTCGCGTCATACCAACTCCATATTAAACATGAGGTTTTAAAATATTACTACACGTGGTTAGCTGAAACTAGAATCTCACCTTTTCTTATTTTTCCACTGTTTTCTTCTTCGGCAGCAATAGAGAGTAGTTATGGTAAGAAGCGCAAATATTGCAAAGCTGGACATGATGGAGATTATTACAGTCATGGAGTATGTAGGTGAGACAGAGAAGGAAGAAGAGGAGGAGGAAGGCAAATTTGGAATGTCCACACTTGGCTTTGAGGATGTCATTGGTGGGAATGCTGTAAGTAAACAATAATTATTCATTTTCAAACCTTTAAGAAGCAACTTTTTTTTTTTGTATTTAAGCAATCAGTAAAATAAATTTCATGTTAAGAATATATTTATGTATCAGGTTCTCCCTGGTTATATATCTATAAAGTTCAGTAAGGTCTAGTTGTAAGTAAATCCAGCTTGTAGAATAATAGAATTTTAAAGATGAGAGTCAGAGAGAGGAAATAGGTTTTTGTTTTTTTTTTTTCCCTGAGCTAAATGCAGATCTTGGTCTGGTGCCATTTATACTGAATCATGTTATCTATGACCTGACATAAATCATGGAAATTATCAAATAAAATATTTTCATATAATTACACTTGACATCAGGATTGTCTAGAGCTGGACTTTTATACACATTTACTGTCAGTTTACAAACAGAAGAAAAAATCATGAAAGAAGATGAAAAATGAAAATATTAGGACACAAATGAGAAAAAGTTCATGTAAAAACTGAACTCCTGTCAAACTTCAATTTAAAAGTCCAATGTCATATATATATAAGTAAAATCAGCATTACTCTTGGAAAACAAAAGATGCCATACTCATACCACTATTTGTAGAGTACAAAGTCCATTGTATATGTATTAAAAGAACCTTATTAATCACATTTTAAATCCTTTTAATAGATTGAGTAAAGACAAATACGGGGATACAGAGTATTTTAAAATAATCAACAACAATGTTTTAATAGCTAAGAATGACCTTTGTACCCCAAAATAGGGAATAAACCTTCTTTTCAAATATTTGTGGATTAATCTCAATAAATTTTAAAAGCAGAAATTATGCATATCTACTTAATGGCCAAAGTGCAATTAATAATAGATTAAATAAAACCCAATGGGACATTTTTAAAAAAGAAAAAATCAATGATCTTTTTATCAAAAAATAGAGAGTAACCATAGTTACAGATTAGACACAAGCCTC
The DNA here is from genome assembly GCF_000951045.1 of Mandrillus leucophaeus. NCBI lineage: Eukaryota > Metazoa > Chordata > Mammalia > Primates > Cercopithecidae > Mandrillus > Mandrillus leucophaeus. The sequence continues at coordinate 6,489,494 of NW_012108252.1, read as the reverse complement.
TTAAGAGTGTGTATTTTATTTAGCCAAAGTTATGCTCAAAGATAAAGTCATAGTGTTATCTCCTTTCACTCGATAAAAAGAATGAAAGTGAATGAACTGAACATTTAACCCAAGACTTTGGGTAAGAAACAATAACTACAGAAAACAAAAGATAATAGGTAATAAAGTAACAGCCATACACAAGCAGAAATTAATAAGTTAGAATACACATAACACAAATGATAAAATTAAAAGATCAATAGTTGGTTTTATAAATATTCATATAGTTGTCTAATCAATGGAATTTTAATTAAAAAGATAGAAAGGGTACAAACATAGAAAATTAGAAATGATAAAAAAGTTATAACAGATTCAAAGTTAATTAAAATATGTAATTATATATTTCACACCTTAAAGAAAATGATAGGAACATATTAATCACCAAATTTGAAGCATTAGAAAATATAAATATTGCCATAGGCAGGAAGCTAGATTTTTAAGTCATCACATTATAAAAGACATTATTTTAGTCTTGAAAGAGATAAAATTTCCATATTTATAATATGTTCCAGTAAGAGAAAAGTCTTTCAAATTATTTTGAAATTATTATAATACTAATAGCACAACCTGGCAATGTTAGCACAGAAGAGTGCATATATAGATTATACAACCTAGGTTTAGAAGATCCTAAATGGAATGTTAGCAACTGACTACATTATAGTCAGAGAATAATGATTTAATATAAGGGGATATATTAATATAACATATTACAAAGTCAAAATAAAACCTTTATGGCAGTAGATGCCTAAAGCCATTTGAAATAGGACACTTGCAAAATTGGAGGTTACAAGAGACTCCCCATGTATGACTTAGTCTGGAAGTAGACCCAGTGATAATGCCTTCCGTACCAATGGCTAAGCAAGTGATGGTCACCACTGTGACTCAGGCAGGCACCTGGAACTGGAAGAACATCAGCACAGCAGTAAAACATCTGTGCAAGACCAGTGACAGCATGCCTCATCCAGCACCACAGGAGTGGTGGACTGTACAGACTGACTAGGATCCTCTCTGACCGACTTGAAAGCTAGTCTTATTCTCTTTGGAATGAGTCATCCCAAGTTTTCTTGATCTAAGATGGGTGGGTGGGTGGGGGGCTTAAATTGAAGAGCTTTGCTTTCTGCTAATAATAAAGTTGGAACAATTATTAAAAGATAGGGAGAAACAACTATTTTTGTGTTTGGAGTTTACAGAGCCGCTCACACCATATATAACGCATGAGGGAATATAATGTAATTGATAAAATTGGTAGTGTAATTTCATTGGTAAATATAAGGTTAATTTTTCTAAGAAGAATCAGAAAGTAGAATTTAATGTCATTTTAAAAAGAAAAATCTATGATGATTTAGTGAGTTTTTTTAATGCAAGAAATGACATAGTTGGAACAATACTTTTGCTTTATGGATTTAAATGTTTCTTTCCTTCAAGATAGTTTTGTTTTGTTACTCCTTGATGACTGCTTCTGATTTGATCTGATCTTCCCTTGAACTACATTAATGAGCTCTTTGGATCTAAACGATCACTTTGAATCTTCATTCTTTTTCCTTTTTATCTTTTCTCTTCTCTCACCAATTTTCTCTCTTTATTCTTCCTCTGAACACTACAGGAGTTTATGCACTCATTCATCCATGTGTAAATGCATTTGCTAAATCAATATTGACTGTTAGGTATCCAGAAAACTGTGGTGAACATGACAAGCCTTTGCTTGTCATGAGACACAAGTGAGTAAATGGAGAAATAAAACAAAATATAAGAAGCATTATAAGAGTAGTAAGAACATGATGCTTATGAATGTTCAGGGCTGGCACTAACTCAGGTTTAGACATACTGGGGAGGTTTTCTAGAGTGAATAACTGTAAGTTAAATATAAATGGTGAGTAGCCAGTAACCAATTGAAGGTTATGATGATCTGAGACTTTGTGTCTTTCCCCCAAATTCATATGTTGAAATGAATAAGGATAGAGTCCTGATGAATAGGATTAATGCCCTTACAAAAGAGGTCCAAGAAAGCTCCCTGGCCCCTTCTGCCACATGAGAACACAGGGAGAAGACACCTATGTCTATGAGGAATGGGTCCTCACCAGATATCAAATCTGCTGGCGCCTTCATCTTGGACTTCCTGGACTCCAGAACTGTGAGAAACAAATTTCTGTGGTATAAGCCACCCAGTCTGTGGCATTTTGTTATAGCAACCTGAACACACTAAGAAAAAGGTGAGGGCCGGGCGCGGTTTCTCACGCCTGTAATCCCAGCACTTTGGGAGGTCAAGGCGGGCGGATCACGAGGTCAGGAGATTGAGACCATCCTGGCTAACACGGTGAAACCTCGTCTCTATTAAAATACAAAAAATTAGCCAGGCATAGTGGCGGGCGCCTGTAGACCCAGCTACTTGGGAGGCTGAGGCGGGAGAATGGCGTGAACCCGGGAGGTGGAGCTTGCAGTGAGCCGAGATCGCGCCACTGCACTCCAGCCTGGGCGACAGAGCGAGACTCCGTCTCAAAAAAAAAAAACAAAAACAAAAAACAAACAAACAAACAAAACAAAACAAAAAAAACGGTGTGTGTGGGATGGGGGAATTAAGGGAGTAAAATGGAGTCAGGGTGGAGGGACAGTATTCTACAAAGAAGGAGTAGCATATACCAAGATCTGAACTAAGCAGATGTGATACCTTGCTAAAAGTGTACCTATAAGTTTCATTGTTGGAGTTGGGGAGTATCTACAGGTAAGGCTGCAGATACCAGATTTAGTGAGAAAAGTCCTTGTATACCGATTTAAGTAATTTGAACTATGCCATGCAGCAAATGGAGGGTCTCATAGGAGTGTTTTAAGAGGTGGAATAGCATAATCAACTTTTTGCATTAGAAAGATCTGTCTGCCATCCTGATTTCCATGGGATAAAGATTCCCCTCATAGCTTATGTCAAGCTCCCAACGTGAAGCCCTGATCATGGAGTTGGAAAGAGATGTTCAATAGCACATCATTAAACAGGATTTTCATCATACAGATATCACGGATAAAGAGAAAAAGCTAAAAGTTTCTACCTAGAAAGAATAAATTACTTACAGGAAAACAATAAACAAAATTCACACCGGACTACCTGCTTCCAACACTAGAAGCTAGAAAAGAGTGAAATCACATCTATAAACCACCCAGAGAAATGTCACTCAGGAGTTCCATTCCCAGCTAATACACCTTTCAACTACCCAAATAAAAGAAAACAATTTGATAATATACAAGGCTTCAGGGATTCTGTCTCCCAAGACACTTTCCCTTCTGAGGAAATACATGAGGTGACTCTTAATAACAATTGAATCAGAAAGTGACTTCAATATAAATGTAAATGGGCTGCGATGGGTGGAGTCTTGGCTAATTCACTAGATAAGACTCAATATTGAGAATCACTCTGCAAAGAAAAACCTAAGAGTACTAGGGGAGGTAAAGAAGAAGATCTGAGCATTCTGAGGATCTCATTGGAGGTTCTGAAAGTCCCATGGGGTGGGCAGAAATAAGGAATAAAGAGCACTGCAATGTGTAGAAAGAATTGTGGTCTGACTTTCACTTAGCAGTGGAGAAAATATAACCAGTAACAAGTAAAGAAAAGGAAAAAGAAGAAGCAAAAACATAAAGTGACTAGAAAATGTACAGTTAAGATAGTAGGGATAAAATAGAGTATATCAGTTGTTATATAAAATATGAACAGGCTAAATCCTCCTATTAATAGAAAATAGCTATCAGACTGGAGTAAACCCAGGTATATGTTGTTTATAAGAAAAGAAAAATGAAAGAGGAACAAAGAGGTTCTAGGTTAATGTAAATACAAGGAAAAAATAACCATTATTAATACTAGAAATTTAAAGCTAAAAGCACTAAAACAAGATGAGAGTGACATTTTACATTGATAAAAGGTTTCATATAAGAAGAAAAGTGTCTTGGATCACCATGCCTCATAGAACATAGTACATAGAACACAGAACATATAAATTACAAATTATTATAAATGCTAGAAGAATGTAATAAAAATAATTATGAATTAGATTGGTCTAATAGAAAATGTATTAGAAAATCAATGAAATCAGTAAACTCATATGTGTACAGAAGGGCTATTAATGTCATGAGATTATTAGCCAGCTAGCATGAGTTTATACTCATGAAAGAACAAGGCCTTGTCACAGAAAATATGGTTGCATTGAAATTCTAATCAGATCATGCTCTGTGCATTGTGTTCTATTCTGGATATTCTCAGGCTTGTGTGCAGCCAGTAAAGAGTAAACATGGAGGTGAAGATTTTGGAAGTCAGTTGCAAAAGAAAAATTTGAAAATTGGAGATATTTAATGTGAATAAGAGAAGACTACAGAGAGATTGAGTGCCTGTCTCCAAATATTTCAAGGACTGTCATATAGAATATAAATAAATCAAAGAAACAGAGTGAAGATCAGTTGTTGAAAGTTCTAGAGAACCAGAATTTAGTTCTACATAGCTAAATTGTTCAAATAATGTATTCTACAAAGGAATTAAGAAATAAATTCAGGAGGGAAAAGGGAATGTTTCTGTCAGAGATGCTCTAGAAAAGATTCTTTCATTGTGGGAGAATTTGGATAAAATACCTGTTAAAGTTACTTTAAACTCCAATTTTCTATGAACGTGTAACTTTAATATTACCACAAAATTACCCAAACTACATTTCAATTATGAAATAATGCATGAGTTTTACACACACACACATGCACACGAACACACACACAGAGAGACACTGACATTTTATGATTTCATTTGTGGGCAAAATGGTAGCTGATCATTATGGAAAAACGGTCTGGGACACAAAGCATGTATTCATTTGAACGTTAACAAAAAGTCAAATCATCACATGGCCTGGGTGATTTAAAATTGTAAACAATACAATTTTTATGAATTGGACCTTCTTAAGAATAATCAATTAAAACAAATGTAAAAAGGTAGTGGTATTTATTCAAGAATGAACCAGTTAAACAATCAGTTAAGCTTTATTACACATGAGGTTTTAGAATTTTTAAAAAAATGTTAGTAATAACAGAAAGGCATGAGGTATAACATTCTGGCTCTGAAGACAGAGCCAGAATCAGATTGATTTGAGTTCAAATTCTGGCTTATCACCTTACTAGATGGATAAAATTGGACACATTGCTTAATCTCTCTTTCTCATGTTGGGTTGTATGTAAAATGGAGGACATTCATAGTACTTAATTTTGTAGAACTATTGGGAGTATTAGGAGAGATAATGTATGTATCACATAATCAGTTTGGATTTGGGTACATTCATTGGGTCCTTCATTCTCCATGTATATGTATAGAAAGAGCAAAGATGGAAGGAAAAAGAATTCAAGAGAATAGCAAGTCATTATTTCAGTGATTAAGACAGATTATCCTTTTTTCCACAGAAGCTCTGAAATAGAAGACAGATTCACTGCTGAGTGTTTCTGTAGTAAAGTATGTGAAGTCTCACGGAAGAGCTGAATAGTGTAATCCTTGCTTAGCAGACAAATAACGTAACTAGCACAAAGGCATTGCTTGCTCAAAAAGATATTTCACTTCAGCCAAAGAAATTATAAAAAAGGAAAACTACTGAAATTCTAGTCCCTGTGCTCAAGGAAGAAGAAAATAATACAAAGATAAACAAATGATTAACAGCTCTTTTGTGACCCCCTCCAAATGAGCTAGTGATATTCTTTAGAGTTTACTCAGAAATCAAGACACTCTTTGGAAAATATTTGAAGTCTTTACACGCTCCTATAAAATATGGGACACTGCCTAATAAGGATGTTTTCTTTGCTTCACTATTAACCTGCTAAAGCCAACTCTTTTAATAATAATTGCCTTTAACTCAGGGAGCATATTTTCAGACATTCCCTACCCTATTTTCCATTTAAATGGTCAGTTCATGACATTAGGAGCTCATTTTCTTACATGTATCAAAGATTTCATAAAGCTTTTTTTTAAAGACTAGAAAATGTATTATTGTAGCTAGTTTGCGCTGCTCAAAATTCCTTTATAATTAGTGTGAAAGGCAAAAATGTGGATGATTTTTGTGTATTGTTCCTGTCTAATTTAAGATGAATGGTCTGGTCCTTCCACACAGTAAACCCTCCATGAATGTTTGAATGGATGACTGAGTAAACAATTGATGGATAACAAAGAGCACAGTAATCAATTCAAAGTCCAATCAAAGTAAACTTTGGCTGCTCATATAACAAAGAATTGAAATTTTTTTTTTATTCCTTCAATTTGGGAATAACAATTTGACAGGCTACCAGAATAAGAGATTTTTAAGGTTTCCATAACTCTTCTTGTTTAATAACTCTGAGTGATTCAACTAGGAACAGTAGCATTCTTTCTTTTAATACTTTAAGTGTTGGTCCGTTAAACAAGCTGGTAAAAATCAAGTCCTGGCACCTAGCCAAGTGCAGAGGGGGTTAGGGCTGGAATATGTATTATAGGAAGTAAGTGTGATTTAAGCCTTAGAACATGAGACCAGAGGAAGTTAATTGACATGAAAAGTTTTTCTAATTTCATCCTGAGGATTTCTGCATTCTGACAGGTTAAAGCACTATCTGATACAAGTTATTTTGTAGGACATCCCTTTTCAAGCTACCTTCTTGAATTATTTCCTAGAGATTTTTGTGATGACCTTTTTAGAGCCATTTGATTTGATCCTATAGACTTTATACTGGAAATCAGCTGTCTTAAAAAATACCTAACTTTCAAAAGAGGGATCTGTTGTCACAAATGAAGATCACGAATTGGCTCAAGGAAGCAATAAATGTTGGGTTTCATCTATACATAGATTGATTATACCAAATCAAGAATATAAAATCAAAAGGTGACTTTTTAAATTTGGCTTGCTTTACAGACATATAAGAAATAAAACAGGCTAATGACCTGGAGGTGGGAGATAGTATTTGTATGATTCACTAAATATGGTACTCTCTACGGTCTAATTAAAAGTTACAAACTGAGACCTTCCATGACCTTCTCTCATGTTCTACACTGGATGAGTATGGTGAGAAGCCTTTGAGAGGGGCTGTACATTCTGTTCTGGGCATCAGGAAATATGAGTGTAAACACACATGCATGAATCCAATTACATACACATAAGGTTTCAAGGGCACAAACACAATTACTTACTTTTTGGGTTTTCTTTGTTATAATCTGAAGGGGAAAGGATAAAAATTTGTTTTAAGTGAGTATCCAGATATCTCACATATTCTGTGAGAGAGTGCTAGGAAATGCAAGATCTCTTTCGGCTTTTTAATATACAACTGGAAAACATTCTTTGCATTCGAATGTGAAAGAATTGGGTCTTTGAAATTATACCAGCTGTTAGGGATAACAATATAGTTCCTTACAAACAGAGTTCATTAAAGCAACATGAAGCAATTCAGTTTTGTTTTGTGAGATCAGCATTTTCAAACATGTGTCTTATTTTAGCATGCTTTCTTGGCTAAGAAAAAGGACTTTATTCCTTTATTCCACTCTTCTGACAAAATATGAGATGCTTCTTAGCCATTTTTCTGCACATTCCAGAAAATGTTACAAGCTCTCATAAGATTCCCTATGAAAGAATCTAAAATGTCAAGCAGTAATTAAAAGTGCTGTTTCGTTTATTTTAGAGCAAATGAAATAAATCTTTATCCTAATCTGTGCAATTAGGATAGCATTAGGATTCCACTAGTAGGTATCTAAGGAAGGCAGAACTAAAAAAAAAAAAAAAATTAGAAATGCCTAGAAATGTTAGAAGCTTTAAGTTCACACCTTAGTTTCTTCAAAATAGTAAATTTTTCTTAACCTACAAAGTCTTGGGAGAACTCTTTGTTACCTAAATGTGGCAGTCTGGCACAGGCTGTAGGGTCCCAGTGCATGCTGGGAAGCTTGCTGCATTCTGGCACCGACAGCAACTGCATCTCAGATCTGTAGAGTCCTCTGTGGGTCTTCTCTTCCATTGCCAGCCATTCTTTTGCACAGAAGAGCTCCTTTACTGCCAAGCAGTACTCTCTAAAATAGTATATGGAGAACAAAACTTGATGAATCATAACATGTGAAAGCAAATTTGTGGCAGAGCCTAAATTCTGTGTTTTCAAGACATCATCATAGTAAATTGTCTGTTCTTGAAAAGCTTTTATGAAAGAAACTTTTTACTGCAAATAATATGAGATTTCATGAAATCTAGTGTACTGTCCCATGAGATGAAATGCTCTCTCGTTTTGTTGTGAAATACAATTAATGTTAGTCTAGGGGAAAAAACGTCAAATTTAAAATGTGTTAGTTTGGGAATCTCTGATATGTCTTCTCCCAACTCTATATTCAAATAACAACACAGGTAGAGAAATAAGGTATACAGATTTAAAAACACACCTACTGAAAGTCAGGATCATTGTCAATCAGTTTCCAGCTTGGAAGATTTTTCTACGATCTTGGGGCTAATGGGCAGGGCTTGAGGACCACAGTCTGGACCTCTGTGTGCTTTGTCCTCTGAAACAGAACAGCGCCACCTCCCTGGCAGCTTAGAGGAGGGCATGTGGGTCCTTACTCAGCCCTTACTTTGAGGCACAGAATCCTGTCCCATGGCTATGCGTGCTTCTATCTGAGAAAGCCAAGGTAATATCTGTTTGAATATGAAGCTGTTATGTTCATCTACATGTTGTATTATGAGTGAAGGGGCTGAAGAAACACTAATTGGACTACTTGGAATTTTGCAGATTAGTATTTGCTTAAGCCTGATAGAAAATAGGACAGACTGCATAGGAAAAACCTGGTTAATTTCAAATTAAGGTATTTGGGGTTAATAATAAGAGGAAATTAAAGATAATTAAATAAATTAAACATAATAGTAGCAGATGTCCTTTATTCAGTATGTGAAGGATTCAGAGAGGAGGAAATTGTGAGTGTGTGTGTGTGTGTGTATATGCCACAATGGTGTCTTTTTAAATACTTATTCCCACACTCCTGCTTTCCTAACTTGCCAATATGAGCTAATGGAGCATGCATAGAATAAAAGACTATGCATATGAATGTGATGAGATGCAAATATATTCTTATATGGAGATAACAATGGGATTTATAATTCTTGGTGGGTGTAAGGGAGAAAGGAGTATAATGGGGCTTTCAAGACTTCTGAGTAGGTAAAGGACCTGAGGAGAGTTGCTTATCTTAGTTCCACCCCTGGGTTGTATAAACACATTTTTTTTTTTTTTGCATGCAGACAGCATAAAGTGTGCAAAAATCAATATGGGACATATGAAAAAAATTCCATATTCCACATTATGCAGAAGAAGTAAATACCTGGGAAATTTTTTATTCTAAATAGAAGAACACATTAATGAATGACTTTTGGTTTGCTTTGTTTTCATTGCCATGCACTAAAGCATGCCCTCTATAGCAGAGTTTTTCACAAGAAAAAAACAAATCAAGATGAACTATAGACTGAAAAGTAGGATAATTTGAACATGGAAGTAACTACAGAAAATAGAAACCACAAAAAATAAAACCAACACTTACAATCTTCATTGAAAATAGAAAACAAATGGCACTGCAAGAAATAAACAAATTTGAATTAAATATTCAATTGAATGCAGAAAGGACGGACCTAATTGAATGCAAGAAAGGCTAAACAGATGAAAATAATGTGTGAAATAACTGATAAAGTAGAGCAAGTAAGAAATTCAAAGTCAAATAATACTGTTTCTCAGCAAGAGAACCAGAGACATAAAAAATAGAAAATAATCAAAGATATGGTATAAGAAAACATTTTTAAGATGAAAAGGGCATAATGTTTAGGGCATATTACCTATTATGTTTATATTCTTTATATTACATGAAAGAAAACAAAATAAATCTATCCCCAAATGAATTTTACAAATATTTTGAATCTCAACAATTAAAGAAATAATCTTTCTACAATATGGAGAGAGGAAAATGTTCCTTACAAAGGAACAAAAGTCAGGATTGCTTTCTGCTTCCTCTTCATTACAACATGGCCAGAAAATAATTGGTCGGAGTCCATAGTGTTTGAGGAGAACTAACGCAAAAGCTAACACTTATGTTAACACAGACTGAAATACCCAGTCAAAAACACATATGTACAAAGACAGAATTTTTTTAATATGTGAAAAATACCTACTCTACCTGAATGAGAGATGAGTAAAGAAGAGATGAATACACAAGAAGTGAATTTAAATTAAGAATTTAAGAAAAAGAAAGATTTCATTTGAAATGAATAACAATGAGTATCAATGATAAGTAACATAGTAAACTTCTCCAAGTATCTACTTATATATGATTATGAAATCAAATGTAAAAGCTAAGAATAATATTCCAAAAATTGAGCATATGCAAATAAAATGTAATTGAACAATACAAATATGGTTTATAATTTCAGATAAAGCTTCAAAGAACAAGTGTGGAAGATTCAGCACAATTATGCCAACTTAATTAGGTCTACCCTGAATACCTTATTTTTAAAGTTACAACTTTCTCCTCTTCCTTTGGTATTCCCGGTCTTCCTTACCCGAGCATTCCTTTTTTCTTTTTCCATGACATTTAACACCTTCTAAAGTTATATATAAGTTGTTTATTATGTTCATTAATATGTCCTAAATGCCTAGTGTAGTACTTGGAGCCCAGAAGGAGATCAATAAATATTTGTTGGACAAATAAAATTCCATGTCATCATGCAAAGAGGCACACATCATTGAATGACTGCTTATATTAGGTTGGGGCAAAAGTAATTGTGGTTCTTGCCATTACTTTTAATGGAAAAACCACAATTACTTTTGCACCAACCTAATAATTAGAAAACCATGAGTGATAGCATGCTTTTAAAAATCTCACAAGCAAGTAGAGGTAGAATATAAAATGGTTGACAACTTCTGAACTACTTTGATGAATAAAGTCAAACAGAGACTTTTTCAAAAGATATAACAAAAAAATGAAGATCAAACTTACCAGTTATCAGCAGTAAATTCAATTTTAGTTTAATATTTCTTGGTGCAAAAAGCAGGAGTCAGAATTGCAAGAAAATATTCTTAGAAACACAATTATTGTGAAAATTTTGATATATTACTATTAAACTATTGGATCAAATAGATAATACTCATTTAAGAGTAGAAAGGATTGAACATAAATATATGAATTTTATATGTTAATGGAAGAGACTATGTCTTTATAAATGCCAATTTTTATTTTTAATTATATATCAGAGAAAAGAAAACCTCTATAAAATATTAAAATGTAAAAATTTTTAGATTATATTTTCTTCAATTGGAACAAAATGACGATGAGGATTTTTAAAGATAATATTTTTCCAATAAAACTACTTATTTAAGTAACAATGGGAATTAGAAATACATTTTTAAATGTACACTGCAAATGACATATAGATTTAGGAAATAACTATGATTTTCTAATAAATTTAAAATTTCAGTGAAAGAGATTTTTTTCTTTAAAAAAGGTGAATTATTTTCAATATAAGAAAGAACATCTGTGGCTCATGCATGTAAACTGAACTGGGACATAAATGTTGGAAAGTTAGTCAATAAATGTATTTTGTGCTAGCACACAAAGATAAAATTTAATTTTAATTCTAGTAAAAGTTTCCAAAATTTCAACTAAGAAAGAATACAATCTAATTAAGATTTATAGTTTTATATTATATATAAACAATATATAATAGTTTATAATTATTTATAGACCACATTATTTCCATCAGAGGAACCACAGACTATCAATCAAAAATCTAATAGAATATTGTAAAGCAGTTGTTGCATATAAATACAATAAAATGAAATGGCTTTATTATATAGTAGTAACAACTTGTTAACAAATAAAATGGAAAAAAATACTTGTTGGCAAGGATTAATGATTTATGATTGATGAGACTTGATTCCTCTTAATAACTAGGAGGTATAATATCAAACAAAGTTGGAATAAACTACAAATTGCAGGAATAAATTATTTGGTTGATCCTTTGTGTCTAAAGCTGGTATCTGACTTTTTTGTTGCTGTGGTTGATGAGTCAGTCATCTTGAGTGGCCTAACATTTCTATACTAACTTTCCTTTTGATACTGCAGTTGTTCAAATGAATTGCTTTATAATTCTTAGGCAAAATGAGGGGGAGCTTGACCCTACCTACTTCTTCACGTAATTATTTCCATCTCAACCACGCAAATAAAAGTGGCAATGAAAAGGAACAAACCACTGTTACATGTAGCAATATGGATGAATATCAAAAACGTTATGATGAACAAAAGAAGTCAGACACAAAGCAGTATATATTACACCATTTCATGAGTATGAGATTCAGGAACAAGCAAAACTAGTTGTATGCTATGGTCAGAGAAATCAGAACAGCAATGCCTTCAGAGATAATGGGGAATTGATTAGAAATGAGCATAACAGGGCTGGGCGTGGTGGCTCACGCTTGTAATCTCAGCACTTTGGGAGACCGAGGCGGGTGGATCACCTGAGGTCTGGAGTTTGAGACCAGCCTGACCCCATCCCTAGTAAAAATACAAAAATTAGCTAGGTGTAGTGGCAGGCACCTGCAGTCCCAGCTATTTGGGAGGCTGAGACAGGAGAATTCTTGAACCCGGCAGGCAGAGGTTGCAGTGAGCCGAGATTGTGCCTCTGCACTCCAGCCTGGGCAACAGAGCAAGACTCCATTTCAAAAAAAAAAAAAAAAAGGAAAGAAAGCATAAGAGAACTTTATGGGTGGTGAAAACATTCTATGTCTTGATTGGGGTAGTGGTTACATAGTTGTATATTTTTGTCAAACTCTGAACTATATGGTTAAAGGGGTACAGTTTCTTGTATGTAAATTATACTTCTATAAACTATCTCAATAAAGAATACACTTAAAAAAATCTGATTAATATGATCCAAAATATTACATAGTTCAACTCTAAAATGTAAAAATTCTAAAGAAATTAATAGCAGTTTTATTAAAATAAGGAACAAGGGAATTAATTGCATCGCTATGTTTTATGGACATTCTAGCCTCCTGTAATAACTATATTATAATTAATACTCTTGCAACAACAGCAATGACTATAAAACACATCTAGTCGGCCGGGTGTGGTGGCTCACACCTGTAATCCCAGCACTTTGGGAGGCTCAGCAGGGCTGATCACGAGGTCAGGCGATTGAGACCGTCCTGGCTAACACGGTGAAACCCCGTCTCTACTAAAAATACAAAAAATTAGCCAGACGTGGTGGTGGGTGCCTGTATCAGGAGGCTGAGGCGGGAGAATGGCGTGAACCTAGGAGGAAGAGCTTGCAGTGAGCCGAGATCGCGCCACTGCACTCCAGCCTGGGGGACAGAGCGAGACTCAGTCTCAAAAACAAAACAAAACAAAACAAAAACACATCTAGTCATAAACTTAATAAAAAAAGAAACATGTAAGACAGAAATCATCAAACTTTACTAGCAGGCATGAAATAAGATCTACATAAAAGGAATGGCATACCACACTCCTAAATGAGAATACTCAGTAATGTAAATATAGCTATTTGCCCTAAATTAATTGTATAAACTTACCATCATTCTGATCAAATTCCAAATGGTATTTACATGTGGACATTGGCAAAATGTTTCTAAATTTCATATTTAAAATAATTA
>NW_012108252.1:6466302-6475399 GCF_000951045.1 Mandrillus leucophaeus | reverse complement strand
CTTTATTATATAATTTATATAGTTATTTTTAAATATGAAATTTAGAAACATTTTGCCAATGTCAGCATGTAATAATTAAAAATAATTATATGAGTAAAGAATTTTTTAAAAGATGAAAACCTGTGAAATTCATAGCACAAATTGAAATTAATTATAAAGACAGTAATTAAATCCAAAGTCTGCAAAAATAGAGAAACCATCAATGAAATAGAATTCAGAGTACAGAAATATAGATATAAGTAAACATAAGTAAACACACACCTCAGTAGTGACCAACTCTCTGGGTTTTAGCAATGAAAGTACTGTGTTCTTTTTTTATACAACGGAGTCTTGTGGGTTGTGTAATCAGAAAACCACAATAGCTGTCACACACACAAAGAATTTTTCTAATCTAATTATTATTTCTCTCAAGCATCTGTCCATGGTGTTGAGCTGATTTGCCTGAGTGTCACTGTGTAAGTATGATAACAATTCTGTGGCCACCACACATTATGTTAGTAGTACTAAAGGATAAAGCTGATAGAATCTACTCTCACTTTATTTTGCTGGTTACATTTCTGTTTATTATACACGTGCTACTTTCTAGCAAAAGGATTTTCATTGATGAGCAGTACATCAAATAAACAATTTTGGAGAATCCTATAAAGAAGCCCAAGGAGGAGAAATCTAAAGAAGTGATAATTAACAGAGGCACTATTTTTTCAAATAACTGCAAGGACAGTTGAAATAGCATCAGTATTTCTTAAGTCCTATTAAAACAAATTTTACTGCCTCTCACCTACTCTTCCCATTTTTTTTTTTTTTTGGAGTAACTTTACTTTGTCTCTCCTTCTCTTTCCCCTTCTTATTCCGTCAATGCTGAAGTCCCTAGAGATTTTTAGATGACATGCCTGATCACAATACAATCTTCTTAGAGGAATAAACAAATTATATTACTCTTATAGTGTCTCCAAACCCTCAAACTTTGCAGTAAATTGAGGAACACAGAACTCTAATTTAATGACCATACTGTTGTTATTATATGCTAAATAGAGGGTGTCCTAAAATTATTGCAATATTTAAATAGTTTCTGGTTTTATCAAAATAGTGGAAATGTGCTGTGTTGGTAGTTTTCATGGGGTTTCTTCAACAGAAAATTTCAGAATAACAATGTCTATCTAGTTTCTGACATACTCCATGAGTGTGATTTATCCTTTAATCCTCTCAATTCTAGTGTGCAGATGAGGAAACTGAAGTTTAGCCAAGACCACACACATTGAGAAAGCAGAACTAACAGTATTTGAACTTTGTTCTATTTGGCTCAAAAATTAGATTGATTCTTTTTTTTTTTCCTACATAAGGAGTAATTAAAGGTGAAGATAATTCTATTGAACATAAGTTTATCAATTTCAATATTTAAAAAGTATGAGAATTTTAAAAAATATCTATTTACAGTATAATTCCCTCCTACCCCACCCAAATGAGGCAACAGCATTAGAACTTAGAATTTTGGATGGAATGTACTTTAAAATAACATTCTGAAATGCTTGGCATGATCTCATTTATTGACAAATAATGTACAGTTTTTATTTTCTCTATCTTGGCTTACTAATGAGGTCCATGTTAGTTTAAGATTTCTCCTTTCATTTGATAGAAATCTGGGATATTTATGGATACCATAATAATGTGAGCAATAATAAGAGTAATGGAATATTACACCATTTATGACATTTTCTAGAGGTTCTAAGTACTTGTATTTTAGGTTATCTTCAGTGATTTGCATGATAGACATTTTGTCTGATTAATTACCTCCTATTTGTTTCTTTGTTTGAGATGGAGTCTCAACACTCAGGCTGGAGTGCAGTGGTGCAATCTCGGCTCACTGCAACCTCCGCCTCGCCGGTTCAAGTGATTCTCCTGCCTCAGCCTCCCGACTAGCTGGGATTACAAGTGCGCCACCACACCTGTGTAATTTTTGTATTTTTAGTACAAACGGGGTTTCACCATGTTGGCCAGGCTGGTATTGAACTCCTGACCTCAAGTGATCCACTCACCTTTGCCTCCCAAAGTGCTGGGATTACAGGCATGAACCACTGTGCCCAGCCACTACCTCCTATTTTGGATGAAAACCAGCTTTTTTCCTTTTACTGTTGCACATTACAACATTTTTCAAAAACTCTTTCTGTTGTGCAGATAGAAAAATGGAATTTTTCCTTTGAATTATTTTTGAGATTTTACCTGCAAATGGGAATAGGAGTCGGCACTACTCCAGGACTGCACTCCTGGAAGACGTGGTTACACAACAAAGCCTCAGCAGCTGGCCTGCAGAGTGGGCTCACTACTTTCAGTTCATTCCAGGCCGTGTGGACCAGCAGCTCTTGGGCCTCCTCAGGGTCCGCATAGGAGGTGTTGAGAAAAACAAGAGCGTCTTTTGCCAGGACTGCATTACACACCTCCCCTCTATACTGGGCGCAGTAGCCTTTGTTATCTTTCTGTGGTTTACTGAAAGAAGAAATGAACAACATTTCTAATCACATGCTATTTCTTGGCATTCATTCTGCTTTTCTTTCTTTCTTTTTTTTTTTTTTGTTTGTTTGTTTGTTTTCACATCTGTGTCACAGAAATAGGAGAAAATTGTACTAGCAAATTGGTTGACATGCTCCATTTGAATATGGTCTTCATTTCCAGCTGCAATTATATCATCTGTAGCTACTCCACAGGGCTATTGAGAAGGCCAAATGTGATGATGGATGTGGAAAGCTTTGGGAACTATAAAGGACTGAATAGATTTGGGTATTTTTATTATTCTACATTATAAATAGAATCTGACTACTCTTAGTTAAGCCACCTTACAGACTGCTTGCAAAGAAGCTGATATAAGCAAAGATGCATCTGGAAGACATTTCATCATGATGGTTAACAAATAATTGAGCGTAATAATAACTGCTCTCAGCTAAAATATTTGCAGCTTTAGGGACATGGTTTATTTATGTGTTATGATAGTTTACCTTAGTTTTTTACAACATATACATCTTTGCAACACCTTCCATACTCAGATTCTCTGACTCACACATCTTCCCAGAATTCCATTAAAGAAAAAGAAAGTGATGTAGGGAGGAGAAAGCAGAAATATGGCTTCCAGAGGAGCCAAGTAGAACCTTCAGCTTTGCTGTTTTCTCATCACATCTCATCACATGGAAAGTCAACTGGTCACCCAGTGCCTCAATGATCTATTCTGTTGAGTGATACAAGTAATTACTCTGAACTCAGATTATTGTGTGTTACTGGGCCATATATCAGGGTGAAACCTGTAAATGCTAGTGCTAGCACAAATATAGGATTAAAAACTTATCTGCTATAATAACTGAAGACAATTGGGAGAATGGAAAATGCTGCTGGTACTCTCTTCACGTATCTACTTGTTCCCTTAATGTAATGCTGGGAATTATAACAACTCATATACTCACCTGACAAACATATGTGGAATACTTATTATGTGTAGGCACTGTGATGGTCTCGGTATTTTCTTATGCCTTCTATCAGATCTTCCATAGTGTTAGTAATGACAGAAAAGTCTTAAGTTGTATTCTTATTTAGATTTGTACAACTATTGAATTTAGCTTTTCATTGTCTTTATATGAAGAATTTAAAGTAAGAAAATTAAACAAATTAGAATTTGTGTCAAATTTTAAAATTGTTACGTGACCCCAGTTGAATTTAAAAAATTAATACTATAATTACAAACCATCACTGGCAGGTCTTTAAAGCAAATTCATTAGAATGAGATATACTACATTCAGGTGAAACAATGAACTTCCAAGAAACACAGCTATGCTTTAAAACAATATTTTGTAATATAGAGTCTTCCTTTAATTCATACTAGCCTTTTACTAATTAGCCAGCATGATTTTTACTGTATCCCTTTGTTTGTTGGGGATATTTAAAATGAAGGCCTTGAATAAGAAAGCACAAAACTCCATGAAAACTTTCTCAAGGTAAAGGTGAGAAAACCCCCAGAGAAAATTAGAAACAAGGATGCTGTTGTTCAGGCTCAGTAAATGACACCCCAAAGTGAAGGCCTAAGAAGCAGCCTCAGAAACAGACCTTCCTCCCTCCTGTCTCTCCTCTCTTTCTTCCCCGAGGCAAATCTTAGACACTAGAATCCCTCTTTTCCAAGACAGATCATAGACATCAGAATGCCTTTTCCTCAAGGCTAGCCATAACACCTAAATATTTACTCTACCCACCCCCCGCTTTTCTGTATAACACCTGACCATAAAGAAATTCAGACCCTCATTCCAGAGGGATCCTACCTCTTACCTGGGAGGTGCGAGTGCTGCACAGGGGAGCTGAGAAAAATCGGAACAGGCAGGATGGGCTAGTTTCCCCACTCAGCCTGTTAGCATTAGATCACATTGTGTCTAATCATATTTCTACACAGTTGTTCATACTTCATCGAACCTAAGTATAAAAATGGATTGCTTCGGCTGGGTATGGTGGCTCACGCCTGTAATCTCAGCATTTTGGGAGGCTGAGATGGGCAGATCACTTGAGGTCAGGAGTTTGAGACCAGCCTGGCCAACATGGAGAAACCCAGTCTCTACTAAAAGTATAAAAATTAGCCGGGCA
The DNA here is from genome assembly GCF_000951045.1 of Mandrillus leucophaeus. Taxonomy (NCBI): domain Eukaryota; kingdom Metazoa; phylum Chordata; class Mammalia; order Primates; family Cercopithecidae; genus Mandrillus; species Mandrillus leucophaeus. Next base: position 6,470,791 of record NW_012108252.1, on the reverse strand, counting down.
TGGTGGCAGGCACTTGTAATCCCAGCTACTCAGGGGGCTGAGGCAGCAGAATCACTTGAATCCGGGAGGCGGAGGTTGCAGTGAGCTCAGACTGCACCACTGCACTCCAGCCTGGGTGACAGAGGAAGACTCTTGTCTTTAAAAAAAAAAAAAAAAAAAAAAAAAAAAAAAAAAAAGGATTGCTTTCCCTGTATCTAGGGTCTTCATTCTGAAGGGTCCCACGTTATGTAAAACTGTGATCAAATAAATTTGTTATCCTCTTCTCTTGTTAACCTGTCATTATTATACAGGTGTCAGCCATGACTCTTAGGATGGGAAGGAAAGGAATTAATCCCCATCCAGCTTCTACACTGTTCTTTAAGTAACTATATAATAAGTAGTGACCAGCAATATTTCAAACTGGTTTACAAAATGGCCTCACAAGTTGATGTAATATCTCAGTATAAAGGGGGGATGAATACAATCATGTGTGACCTTTTATAGGTAACAGAAAAAACCCCACCATGTAAAAATTAAATATTTCCCAGTGTCTCTGAGCTGAGAATTATTCATGCAGGTTTTGCTGTCATGTGTTAACTATTCAATGATGCTGGTATTCATTTCCTATGAGTATTTTTAAAAATAATACACATTCATGATGTTTCCTTTAATTATGCATCAAAACACATTTTTTTAAAACATTGGAAACTAAGAAAAAGTACACAAAAGAAAAATTGATGAAAATAGCTTCAGAGATAAGGATTACTAACAATCAACTAACAATGAATCCCTCTGTCTGAATTTCTGCTAGTATTGAATCCTCATTAGTTTTACAGCATTAAATATATAATGCAAAATAAAAATGAAAAAGAAAAAAGGACAATAGGTTTTGAATAGAAATGAGAAGATCTTGGTTTTAATTTCATTGTTTTCTTCCTAACAGCTTGATGACCACTAGCTTATACAAACCCTTTATGTGCTGGGAAAAAACCATACACACACAAAGTATATGATTATTATTAGTTTTCCACATTTCATTTCTATGATGTTCCTGGAATGATTAAGGACTTGGCTTTGGTAGTATATCGATGCTTGGATTAGCTCTAAAAGGTAAGGCACACATAAGACCGACTATCTATCTACCTATCTATTTAGATAGATAGATAGATAGATAGATAGATAGATAAATTTAGATAGATATATAGATCTAAATTATCTATATATCTAAATTATATATACATCTCTGAATCTGTTTATCAACTACCTAGTTATAGTTTCAGTGTTTCAAACACTTCCTTTTCCTTTTCCTCTCCTCTTGTGCAGAAATATAAGCCTTAAATTTTACACAGTAATCAAATTTTAGATGCAAGACACAGAGGCCAATTGGGACATTTTGTTCCTCAGCCCCCTAAATCTATCACTTCCAACATTTTAAAAAGGAGCTCATGGCAAGAACTGGGGAATAAATTAAATGCAAATAATTTCCATTGGTGTCTTCTGTTGTCTTTTGTAAGTGACAAGACCCCTCCACATCCAGCTAAAGTTTTGTTTCTCTGCCTGAAGTTCGTGGGACTGCTGATGGGGCAACATTAGAAGCAGCTGGTCCTGTTGCTCATTAGAACAGTGGGACAGTGGTCACAGGGATCCATTCACAGAATGCTGGTTATTTTGGAATGACCAGCCAGACTAGCTTCTAAAAATGCTAGTTAATATTGCACATGGAGCCAGACCCTCTCTTGCCTCCTTACAATATAAACTCAGTTGACTTCTCTTCAGTGAAGTTCCTTTTCTTGTAGAGCCAATGATGGATATTTGATCTCACATCTCCTTTTCAACTTCTTTTATAACAGACAACCCTATGTGGTCAAAGGAAGTAGGTAAAGAATTCTCACTGCACCTCTTACTCCTATTTCTCTCTACTTTGAAATGTATGAATCACATTCAATAGAACATTTTAAAATGTTATCTTCAAGTTTCTCTGAGGGAGATGTCTACTCCCTTTGAACACATAATACTTTGTCTCAAGGGCATTCCAGATGACCAGCCATGGCATATTTGTGTTGTGACAACCCCATGATTCTGGTGGAAACTCCACACCTTACTTCACTCTCTCCCTAGCACAGGCACACTTGACAGCTGTACCTCTCCTCTGGCTCAGATAAATCTTCCCTTTTTTAGCAACTGCCTTATCTCTCCTTGAACATTCCCAACAAAGGTAATGACAGATTCTATGCTACTTCCAACCTTCAAAGCAAACAGGAACTGTTTCTATTCTTTCCTGCCTAGTGTCTTTGCATATAATTTATTTTCCAAGACAGGGGTCAGCAAGTACAACCCCCAGGACAAATTTGGCCTACTGCCTGTTTTTTTAGAAGAAGGGTTATTAAATGGCACTTTTATTAATTTTAGTTTAGATAAACTTTACTCTGCTAAGGCAGTAGCTCCAAAATTGTTAATACAAATTATTAAAGCAATATTTAGATTAAAAAATGGACTAAGAATTTTTTCCTTTTTTTTGAACTAAGAATTTTTGATACCACATTAACACATTGGAATGCAGTCAATTATGACAAATCACTATCCCATATACTTACAACTAGTTCAATTTTTCATATAATGGGTATCATGATTTTCAGTGCTTTTTTTGGATGCAATATATACATCCAAATGGTATTTCTTTTTTTTTTTTTTGAGACTGAGTCTCGCTCTGTCACCCAGGCTGGAGTGCTGTGGCCGGATCTCAGCTCACTGCAAGCTCCGCCTCCGGGGTTCCCGCCATTCTCCTGCCTCAGCCTCCCGAGTAGCTGGGACTACAGGCGCCCGCCACCTCGCCCGGCTAGTTTTTTGTATTTTTTAGTAGAGACGGAGTTTCACCGTGTTAGCCAGGATGGTCTCGATCTCCTGACCTCGTGATCCACCCGTCTCGGCCTCCCAAAGTGCTGGGATTACAGGCTTGAGCCACCGCGCCCGGCCCAAATGGTATTTCTTAAGACTTTTTTAACAGCAAAACTTTCTTTAAAAAGTGTTTTTAGTTAAAACCTGTATTTTTTGTTCTTGTTGTGTACCACATGATGTTGTAAAACATGTACGCATTATGGGATGACTAAATTGAGCTAATTAACAAATGTATTACCTCACATACTTACCATTTTCTTATGATGAGAACACTTAAAATCCATTCTCAGTGATTGTCAAGAATACAATACATTGTTATTGATAGTCACTGTATTGTACTCTAAATCTCTTGAACTTATTTTTGCTGTCTAACCAAATTTTGTATCCTGCTGCCTGTTTTTAAACATAGCCTATGTGCTAAGAATGCTGTCTTTAAATTAATTACATTCCATAGAGTTTTATGAAAGTCAGTTTTAAAAGTACTGCAAATTAAACACTGTAAGTTGCAAAAGGTTATATTGCAAGGGATACCTTCTTATATATAGGATAGAGCTATGGGGGAGAGTTTGGAGTTCTGGGTTCCATTTCTAACTTTATCATTTACTAGCTGTGTAAGCCACTTGAACTCTCCAGTTCAAAGAAACTTTCTTAGGTTTTTTTTTTTTTTTTTCTGTAAAATAGAGATAACAATAATACCTATTCCATGGGGATGTCTTGAAGATAAATTTAAATAATGCATGTGAAGCTCAGCACAGTGCCTGATCCATAGTAAGTATTCAGTAGAGGTTACCTGTCTTTCACTTCATCATACTTACTAAAAGGATTAGAAATTAGAAAGTTTCTAAAATGTTACAGTGCTCAGCAAATAGTAAACACTCAATCAATGGCATGTCAAATAACAAAAACAAAACACATGCCACGCACTCCAGCCTAGGCAACACAACAAGACTCTCTCACAAACAAAAACAAATGAAATCCCTACAAAACAAAACATTGGAAACATTGGTACTATAAGTTTCTTACCTCCATTCTATTAACAGGAAAGGAAGTTCCCACAGGAAGTCAAATTAAAGGGGAAAAGAAAGAACATTAGTACATTTTCATCTTATGCTTTGAAAGAGATTGTTTTGATACTGCTGATCTCTCAGTTTCTGAAAAGTTCTCTGCTTCTGCTAGGAGGCCAGCTGCTGCATTAATGGGCAGACTTGGAGGAAATTAAGAAAATATTGAGTATCTTTAGGAAACGTGTTCTTTTCAAACTGAGTCAATCATGGGTAACATCCACCAAGGGAATATCTAAGCTCAGAATTTCCCTCCATTAGCTACCCAGGGACTTTACATTAAGAAAGCAAGATGTGGAGGTTAACAGAGAAGATGCATAAAGTAGACCTAGAGGGAAAAAAAAAAAAAGAAAAGAAAAAGAAGAAGGAGAAGGAGAAGGAGAAGGAGAAGGAGAAGGAGAAAAGAAAAGAAAAAAGAGAAGAAAATAAAAGAAAAGAAGAGGGGAGGGGACAGGAGGGGAAGGAGAAGGAGAAAAGAAAAGAAGATGTAGAGGAGAGAGGGTAGAAGAGAAAGTAGAAAGTAGGCAATGGTTGTTCTCATAGACCTGGCTGCC
>NW_012108252.1:6451856-6460725 GCF_000951045.1 Mandrillus leucophaeus | reverse complement strand
TCTCGGCCTCCCAAAGTGCTGGGATTACAGGCTTGAGCCACCGCGCCCGGCCCAAATGGTATTTCTTAAGACTTTTTTAACAGCAAAACTTTCTTTAAAAAGTGTTTTTAGTTAAAACCTGTATTTTTTGTTCTTGTTGTGTACCACATGATGTTGTAAAACATGTACGCATTATGGGATGACTAAATTGAGCTAATTAACAAATGTATTACCTCACATACTTACCATTTTCTTATGATGAGAACACTTAAAATCCATTCTCAGTGATTGTCAAGAATACAATACATTGTTATTGATAGTCACTGTATTGTACTCTAAATCTCTTGAACTTATTTTTGCTGTCTAACCAAATTTTGTATCCTGCTGCCTGTTTTTAAACATAGCCTATGTGCTAAGAATGCTGTCTTTAAATTAATTACATTCCATAGAGTTTTATGAAAGTCAGTTTTAAAAGTACTGCAAATTAAACACTGTAAGTTGCAAAAGGTTATATTGCAAGGGATACCTTCTTATATATAGGATAGAGCTATGGGGGAGAGTTTGGAGTTCTGGGTTCCATTTCTAACTTTATCATTTACTAGCTGTGTAAGCCACTTGAACTCTCCAGTTCAAAGAAACTTTCTTAGGTTTTTTTTTTTTTTTTTCTGTAAAATAGAGATAACAATAATACCTATTCCATGGGGATGTCTTGAAGATAAATTTAAATAATGCATGTGAAGCTCAGCACAGTGCCTGATCCATAGTAAGTATTCAGTAGAGGTTACCTGTCTTTCACTTCATCATACTTACTAAAAGGATTAGAAATTAGAAAGTTTCTAAAATGTTACAGTGCTCAGCAAATAGTAAACACTCAATCAATGGCATGTCAAATAACAAAAACAAAACACATGCCACGCACTCCAGCCTAGGCAACACAACAAGACTCTCTCACAAACAAAAACAAATGAAATCCCTACAAAACAAAACATTGGAAACATTGGTACTATAAGTTTCTTACCTCCATTCTATTAACAGGAAAGGAAGTTCCCACAGGAAGTCAAATTAAAGGGGAAAAGAAAGAACATTAGTACATTTTCATCTTATGCTTTGAAAGAGATTGTTTTGATACTGCTGATCTCTCAGTTTCTGAAAAGTTCTCTGCTTCTGCTAGGAGGCCAGCTGCTGCATTAATGGGCAGACTTGGAGGAAATTAAGAAAATATTGAGTATCTTTAGGAAACGTGTTCTTTTCAAACTGAGTCAATCATGGGTAACATCCACCAAGGGAATATCTAAGCTCAGAATTTCCCTCCATTAGCTACCCAGGGACTTTACATTAAGAAAGCAAGATGTGGAGGTTAACAGAGAAGATGCATAAAGTAGACCTAGAGGGAAAAAAAAAAAAGGAAAAGAAAAAGAAGAAGGAGAAGGAGAAAAGAAAAGAAGATGTAGAGGAGAGAGGGTAGAAGAGAAAGTAGAAAGTAGGCAATGGTTGTTCTCATAGACCTGGCTGCCTCAGGGGTGGGTGTGTGACCTGGGTAGCTGCACGGCACCTGCACTCAGAAGGGCCTCGGGCTTAATTTAATGTTCTGCTGTCACTACCTTGAAATCCTCACTGTTTTTTGAACACCTAGCCCTGCAAATTATGTAGCTGCCTATGCTCACGGATGTAAGCGTGGAGACCATCATCTCTGAGGAGACCATCATCTCTGAGGAGACCATGCCTGTCCTCTGGTGGTATGTGATTTCCAGGACAAACGGCCCCAACTTAGACTCTCCCAAGGCATGAGAATCCTGGCAAGGGTGTGATATAACCAGCATTTCTGAATTATTCCATTTTCTTTCTTGTAAATTAAAAACTTCACACTCTTTACCAAGTGCTTTATGGTTACTTCATTCTGTCATCTCAACTTTCATTATGAAAGTAAACAGTAAAACATATGCTTTGTCTAAAATCAATTTGCCATATTAAAATTTCTCCTAATGTTCAGGTCTAACTTCTTTTTGAAGGTTTTAGATCCATTTGGGTGTCATTTTTGGGGGGATTTTTAAGGGCTGTAACGTGAATTTCTCTGAGAGGTCAATCATCTTAAAATACAATGAGCTTGTATTTCTGATCATTCTCTTTTAGATTTGTGAGGGTTGGTGACTACAAGGTTTTTATAACTTTCAGTGTATGACTTTTTTGAATCTCTATGGGCTTTTTATTCAGTGATCCTGAAGAATATTGTAACTTTGATTTTAGGTTCGGGGGTACATATTCAGGTTTGTTATGTAGGTAAACTTGTGACTTGGGAGTTTGGTGTATAGATTATTTCATCACCCGAGTACTAAGCATAGTGCCCGAAAGTTGTTTTATTTTTTTTCTAATCCTCTCCCTTCTCCAACCCTCTACCCTCAGGTAGGTCCCAGTGTCTGTTGTTCTCCTCTTTCTGTCCATGTGTTCTCCCACTTATAAGTAGGAACATGCAGTATTTAGTTTTCTGTTCCTGCATTAGTTTGCTAAGGTTAGTGGCCTCCAGTTCCATACATGTTCCTACAAAGCACATGATCTTATTATTTTTTATGACCACATAGTATTCCACAGTATTCCATGGTGTATATGTGCCACATTTTCTTTGTCCAATCTGTCATTGATAGGCATTTAGGTTGATTCCACATCTTTGCTATTATGAATATTGCTGCAATGAACATTTGCACACATGTGTCTTTATGGTACTGATTTATATTCCTTTGGATATATACTCAGTAGTGGGAGTGCTGGGTTGAATGGTGGTTCTGTTTTCAGTTTAGTTATCTTAGGACTTACCACCCTGCTTTCCACAGTGGTTGAACTAATTTACACCACCACCAGCAGGGTATAAGAGTTCCCTTTTCTCAGCAACCTCGCCAATATCTGTTATTTTTTAATTTTTTATTTCTTTTGAGGTGGAGTCTCACTGTGTTGCCCAGGAAAGAATGCAGTGCAGTGGCGTGATCTTGGCTCACTGCAGCCTCTGCCTCCCAGGTTCGAGTGATTTTCCTGCCTCAGCCTCCCACGTAGCTGAGATTACAGGCACGTGCTACCACACCTGGCTAACTTTTGGACTTCTAGTAGAGATGAGGTTTTGCCATGTTGTCCAGGCTGGTCTTGAACAGCATCTGTTATTTTTTGACTTTTTAATAATAGCTGCAGTGACATGGTATCTCATTGTGGTTTTGATTTGCATTTCTCTAATGATTAGTGATATTGAGCATTTTTTCATATGCTTGTTGACTGCATGTACATCTTCTTTTCAAAAGTGTGTTTATGCCCTTTGCTCACTTTTAAATGAGGTTGTTTTTGTGATTGTATGTGTAAGTTTCTTGTAGATTCTGAATACTAGACCTTTGTCAGGTGTATAAGGTTTGTGAATATTTCTCCCATTCTGTAAGTAGCCTGTTTAGTCTGTTGATAGTTTCTTTTGCTATGCAGAAGCTCTTAAGTTTAATTAAGTTCCATTTGTCAGATTTTGCTTTTGCTGCAGTTGCTTTTGGCATTTTTGTCATGAAATCTTTGCCAGTTCCTATGTCCAAAATGTTATTTCCTACGTTATCTTTCAGGTTTACCATTTTAGGTTTTACATTTAGGTCTATAATCCATCTTGAGTTGATTTTTGTATATGGTGTAGGGAAGGGATCCAGTTTCAATCTTCTACATATGGCTAGCCAGCTATCACAGCACCATTTATTAAATAGGGATTCTTTCCCCATTGCTTGTTTTTGCCAGCTTTGCCTAAGTCTAGATGGTTGTAAGTGTGTGGTTTTATTTCTGGGCTCTCTATTCTCTTCCAGTGGTCTATGTGTCTGTTTTTGTACCAGTACCATGCTGTTTTGGTTACTGTAGCCCTGTAGTATAGTTTGAAGTCAGATACCGTGATTCCTCCAACTTTGTTCTTTTTGCTTAGGGTTGCCTTGGCTGTTTGGGCCCTTCTTTGATTCTATATGAATTTTAGAATAGTTTTTTTTTCTAGTTCTGTGAAGAATGTAATTGGTTGTTTGACAGCAATAGCACTGAATCTATAAATTTCTTTGGGCACACTGAGCAGCGTTTTGTAATTCTTATTGCAGAGATCTTTCACCTCCCTGGTTAGCTGTATTCCTAGGTATTTATTCTTTTGTAGCAATTGCGAAAGGGATTATGTTTCTGATTTGGCTTGGCGATTGTTGGTATATAGGAATTTACTGATTTTTGTACATTACTTTTGTACCCTGAAACTTTGCTGATGTTGCTTAACAGTTGAAGGAGCTTTTGGGCAGAGACTATGGGATTTCTAGATATAGAATCATGTTATCTGCAAACAGGGATACTTTGACTTCCCCTCTTCCTATTTGGATGACTTTTCTTTCTTTCTCTTGTCTGATTGCGGTGGCCAGGGCTTCTAATACTATGTTGAATAGGAGGGTGAAACTCCTTCTTTACAAAAAATACAAAAATTAGCTGAGCAAGATGGCACACACCTGTAGTCCCAGCTACTTGGGAGGCTATGGCAGGAGGATCATTTGAGCTCAGGCAGAGGTTGCAATGAGCGAGATCACATACCACTTCACTCCAACTTGGGAGGCAGAGAGAGACTCTGTCTCAAAACAAAACAAAATCTTTATCAATTAGATATCCTGATAAATAACATGGAATGGTGATCAAAAGAGGGACCCACTTTTCTTTATTCTTTTAAAATACAAGTACCTCACTAAACAGAAATGAGCTCTGAGAATATGCTAATTTGGTTAATGCATACATATGTGTGTGTGTGTGTATATATATATACATACACACACACACGTAGAGTTCATAGACTCTTATAATAAAGGAAAGTACCAAGGAGGCAATAATAATCAAAAGGTTCATTTTTTAATGGAATAAATTTTATTTCACTAAACATTTTTAGCAGAAATTCAAAATTGTAAAGAAATAGACTTTTTTGACAAATTGGCTGAAGAATAATGCAAGTGTTCAAAATGAGTGAAACAGAAAAAGACAGTTACAACAATATGTAACAATCTCATGAGTCCCTATATGTGATAAAGTATTAGCAGTACAAAAATAAGTCATAAATACTCAGCCATATTATTTGGTAAATGTTTCTTTTTTCTTTTCTTTCTTTCTTTTTTTTTTTTTTTTTGTTTTTTGAGACAGAGTCTCGCTCTATCACCCAGGCTGGAGCACAGTGGCACAATCTTGGCTCACTGCAACCTTTGCCTCTGGGGTTCAAGAAATTATTCTGCTTCAGCCTCCTGAGTAGCTGGGACTACAGGCACCTGCCACCCTGCCTGGCTAATTTTTGTATTTTTAGTAGAGATGGTGTATCACCATGTTGGCCAGGCTAGTCTCAAACTCCCGACCTCAAATTATCTACCCGCCTCGGCCTCCCAAAGTGCTGGGATACAGGCATGAGCCACTGCATCCGGCCAATATTTCATTTTTAATTCTAAATTTTCAACATTAGATGCAGTAGTCATCAGGCTAACTGAAATTGAATTAAATGAGTTAAGGCAAACTGGTTTTAGAAGTTGATTCTGGGTGAATTAGTCTATTATAAATATACTGAATTCATCCCATCAAAACACCAGTATTTTTATTTCAACTACTCACAGCATAGACCCCCTTGTATTTATTTTTTTTTTCCACCGGTAGTTGACATGCCCTCAAAAAGTAAGACAAATGATTGTAGGAAATATGTAAACACACACACACACACAGACACACACACACAACTTGATATTTTTCCTTGGAATTTCCTAAAAGGCACAATAACCCCAACCTTTGTTGCAATTTGAAGGCCCTATCACCAAATAGCTTTGGTTCTCATCCTTCAAATAAAGATGAAGGGCATCTCAGCAAATACAAGGAGAAAGGGATGAATTATTTCCCTAGATCTTCTCATTCTTGAGTGATGTAAATGATAACAACACATCTCATGGAGTGATTTTTCAGCTTCCTAAGAATTAAGAAACTAGAACTCAGAGACAAGGAAACGGTTTGTTTTGTCTTTTTTTTTTTTTTTTTAAATAATATTACTGTCTAAAAAGAATTGCAACAATCTGAGGGCAGAGAGAGAGGATCCAGGAGTAGAGCTCCCCACCATTGGGACGGCAGGGACATGGGACATTCCTGTGTGTTTAGTGGATGCTATGAAGGTAGCTAAGTTACCAAGAAGACTGGACACGAGACAAAGAACCCCAGTCATAAGCAATTGCAGGTTACCTCAATAGGGATTGAGATCAAGGACTGGGGATTATGAGAGGTTGAACCAGTAAAGAATCTCCCACATCAGGGCACTATGCAATACACAGTCTTCTGAAGGACCCTCCAAAGAACCCAAATGTCCTAGGAGACAGTCAGTATTCAGGTGCCTGCAATAGAGAGACATTAATAACCCATCAAGGCATTAAAAATCTGGATGCTGCACCTGCTGGGTTTCAATACCGGTTCTGCCATTTACTAGCTATGTCAGCCTGGGCACCTTTCTGAACATTAGTTTGCTCATCTGTGAAGTGGGGATAATAAAAGTATCCATTTCATTGAGATGTGGGTATTAAATAAATTCATGTATATATAAAGCACTGGGCACTGAGAATGTACCTTGCAATTGTTAGCATTATTATTATTAATAATAATATTATTAATAGAGAAGCAATAACAATTAACAGAGAAAGAACTAAAACATATTCCATTTAGGAAAACACATTTGCCCCCTTCCTTGTAAATCCTCTTCTCCTTAAATATGCCAGAGATGAAGAGGAACAGGAGGAAAGGGAAGAAGGGAAGGGTGCATAACAGTAGCAGACTCATTTTGTCTACTCTCCATGTTCCTGAATGAAAGAATGGCTGGCTGTGGAGAGAGTGAAGCAGATGAGGTTTAAATTATATAAGAGGAGAGTTTTAAACTAGATCAGGCTGGGTTTTTAATCTCTAAACATTACCTGGAAATTATAGAATCCGCCTGAAAGTTTGTAAAGGATTTGCTCTCAGGAGGGGCAAGGAGAGTCTAAAAAGCATAATTCCTCAGTCCCCAGTGGTTGGAGAAGACAATATTTTCTCTGTGTACCTGTCAAGTTTAAACTGTTCAATACGCTGGTTACACATATAGCCTCAGATCTTCGTTACCTCTCTGGTTCCCATTTATGAGTGATTCAAAGTTGTTCTGCAGTCTACAATGGGCTTTACAAACAAACTTTTGACCCAGAATAGGGTTTTAGCCAATACTAGCCCTAAAATTTTATCCCTCCCCTAAATGGGTCACTTTGCTTAGGGACCGAAGGCCACATCTTTCTAGCAGTGAGAAAAGCTGGATTTCTTTGTGAAAATTCTTTATACATAAGAACTAACAGACTCTGGAGTGACTATGAAGGAAATATCAAGATGTGTCTAAGTTTTGCAGGACTCCAGCTACCAGATAAGTTGCTGGACAATAGCTAAATCTTATAAATTTTATACCTATTTCCATTCTGAAAAAATCTAGTAGGTTCCTGTCTCTTTTGCCGAGCTAGGCAGGTTGGGTTGTAGGATTGATATTTTGATCATCTAAGAGATGATGCCAATGATGTCTACAAATTATAAATTGTAGAGAATTTAAATTTTAGCGAACTGGGCAAGAGGCCTGCAAGAGTCTCTTAATTAAAATGATCAAAGGCTGTGAAAGAGAATGAAGAGGACTCTATGTCACTGCTGAACTGAAGAAAGAAGTGCCTTCATGCCCCCAAATCTCAAGGCAATTCTGCCATTGTGCAAATAGAATAGTGGGAAGAAAAACATTGGAATACTTGAAAATTCCTCCAGAGAAAATGGCATATAATTTGGAAGCACAAAGGCAGATTCTAATAGCAGCTGAGCAGGAAGATCTATTGAAAAACAAGGGGGCCAAGGTTATGTAAATTAAAAAGCCCTCATTTTGTACTGTGGAAGGAGGTTCCAAGAGCATGGAGATAAGTCAATGCCAAAGACAATCCAGCCATAGTACTTGGGAGGAGATAATGAGCTTCTATAGGAAATGTCTCCACTTATAATTTCTTTTCTTTTTGTGGTGGGGGGTGTGGCTAGGAAATGAGGAAGGGGTCCAAGAACCTTGCAACTATAAAGTGCTTTAAGTTCAGAATTCAATTTTTTAAAAATTCTCAAAATATCTAACCAGTATTTGTAGTATTTAAAAATTCTTAAAATATCCACCAGCATTTGTAGTATCTTTACAATTATCTAGAAGTCAGTAAAAACATTGGCTCTCTTCTGAAACATAGAACTGTTCTAATATAAGAAAGCTGCCTGATTGTAAAAGAATGCTTACCTTTTATGCCTAACTGCAGAACATCTGGGAGCAATTTAGTGTGGCTACTGGCTGTTACCATTTATCCTTTTCCCTTTTATTAAAAACAAAAACAAAACAACTTTAATTAATTTAAGACCAGACAAAGCCAGCATGGAATGCCAGGGATAGTGTCTGTTTCGTTGATAAGAGCACTCTCTACCTACGATGGTTGAAGCACTGAGTAGTAAAGCAAGTCTCAAGAATTGTCTCCAACATTGGGAGGAAGCAGAAGTGTGGCTATCAGACATGAGAAAGAGCATGAAACATGTCAAACGTGTCAGTACATTTAATCAGCTACACTGATTATGAAATAGAGTTCAAAGTTCTATTTTTTTTTTTTTTTCACTGTAGTAGTGTGAAACATCACCTCTTTTGAAATAAGAAAAATAAAACCATGTGGTTCATCTGGGGAGTTTGGGAAACTCCAGTACTACCACATCAGATTTTTCCCTCGTGCTCAGTTTTGATAATACTACCTGTATTCATGTGACTTTTAAATTTAGTGACCAAAAGTCTCAGACCCCGAGGTCAATTCAAAGAAAGGGCAACATAGAAAGCGGGGGTTGTTAG
>NW_012108252.1:6426973-6444446 GCF_000951045.1 Mandrillus leucophaeus | reverse complement strand
AGACAAAGCCAGCATGGAATGCCAGGGATAGTGTCTGTTTCGTTGATAAGAGCACTCTCTACCTACGATGGTTGAAGCACTGAGTAGTAAAGCAAGTCTCAAGAATTGTCTCCAACATTGGGAGGAAGCAGAAGTGTGGCTATCAGACATGAGAAAGAGCATGAAACATGTCAAACATGTCAGTACATTTAATCAGCTACACTGATTATGAAATAGAGTTCAAAGTTCTATTTTTTTTTTTTTTTCACTGTAGTAGTGTGAAACATCACCTCTTTTGAAATAAGAAAAATAAAACCATGTGGTTCATCTGGGGAGTTTGGGAAACTCCAGTACTACCACATCAGATTTTTCCCTCGTGCTCAGTTTTGATAATACTACCTGTATTCATGTGACTTTTAAATTTAGTGACCAAAAGTCTCAGACCCCGAGGTCAATTCAAAGAAAGGGCAACATAGAAAGCGGGGGTTGTTAGTAGAACGGGGAGTGGCTTACATTAGATGGGTGTGTGACCATAAGCTCGTCCCTGTACTCTGAGACTGGATAACCATGGACAGAACCATGGACCTCACTTTCTGATGAAGGACCTGTTGGTGCCATTGACAATGGGATATGCAAATACGTATTTTCTTTCTTTCTCTCTCTCTCTCTCCCCCCCTCTCTTTTGAGATGGAGTCTTACTCTATTGCTCAGGCTGGAGTGCAGTGGCACAATTTCAGCTCACTGCAGCCTCCGATTCCCAGGTGCAAGTGATTCTCATGCCTCAGCCTCCCAAGTAGCTGGGATTACAGGCATGCATCACCATACCTGGATAATTTTTGTGTTTTTTAGTAGAAATGGAGTTTCACCATGTTGCCCAGGCTGGTCTTGAACTCCTGACCTCAGGTGATCTGCCCACCTCAGACTCTCAAAGTGCTGGGGTTACAGGCATGAGTCACCACACCTGGCCTGTATTTTTCTCTTCTGAATCCCTGTGTCCATTTTGATGGTCTCCAGCTGTTCTGGGACTATGCTTACTATAGGTATCATGGGCTATCTTGCTTTCTTCCACAGGGCCTAGGGTTCTGATGACAAAGAGAAGCATCTTGTCAATTGCCCAGCATCCTGGCAAGTTTACTTTGCAACTTGAGCCTTGTGGGTTTGTGACTGGAGGGGAAATGCAACTTCCTGGTTCATAGGGGGAGGTTCCAAAAGTTTTTCTGACTCCTCTTGATGACTAACAGTAAATGTAAATGAGTCAGAAAGAAATATATCACATTTCTAAAACAATGCATAAGGACACACGGAAGGGTTTTGGAAAAATGAAGGCTGATTTGTTTTTTGGTTATCCTTCAAACACTAGAAATATCATTAGACATAATCCTAAGCATAAGCATAAGATCAGCTTTTTCCATTTCCAGTTTTCCTGCTGGGAAGAACAAATAAACAGATGGAGTAGAAGTTTCAAAGGGAAACACGAGGAATGTGACGGAGGGGGCTGTTGACTACTAGGGGTACTAGTCACACAGGGGAGGGTAGAGATGGCTAAATGAAGACAGCAGAGTTTGGCATTAAGGAAGCATTGCCAGAATGGCAAAGAGGCGCCATGTCTGACTTGAAGCTCTGGACTTCCGGCCAGCCTCTTTGAATGCCGAGAGACGGGGGCCAAAAGCAGAAATGGAGAAATCAGATACCAAACTTGAGTTCTGGGAGATCTGGGGGAGCATAAGGCCATGCTTCTTTCAAATGACCGTGAATGAAAGAGGCTTCAAGGATCACTTTTTCATCGAAGCAGCCTCATTTCCCTAAAATATCAGTCCACAGAGCACCCCAGGGTTGGGAGGTAGTTTCCTCAGTGATTCCCGAGGGACCTTCATGGGGCTTCTAGCAGGTCTAACTCACAAGAGCAGGTCAAAGAGGAGGAGAAACTGGAAGATGTCTCATGGGACATCAGAAGTCTTATTCAATCACATTCATGACACACCCTTATTAGGTCTGCCTGGGGAAATTTTGGGAAAGGTCTGGGAGTGTCAGGTCCCCTAATAACCAGTGAGAATCAACCAGACAAATAAATCAGGGGTTGGACAAAAGGGTCTTATACCAGGGAATAGCACTAGATGTGTAGCAATTTTTTAATTAATAGACATGTTTCTCATTTATCATATCCATGCTAGACCTTTTTAGTCTTTTCCATTTTTCAGTTGTTAACAACTCTCATTTCTTTACTTGACTGTGAACATTGTACAGCACTATGATTCTGCATATGGTCAGATTTAATTGTTGCCTTTGTGGTTCAGAAGGGCAAAGTCCCAGGTCCCAGTTATAGGTTAACCCTCTCCTTATGCTGCCTGCTCTACCTCTACCCAAATTCCTTGGGTAGCTACTGTAAACATACTTCTGTCCACAGTGGCTTCAAGCCTCACTTCCAGGGTCCCCAACTTCTCCCCACTCTAAAGCTGACCTCCATCACACTGCCATTGTCAAGCTCATGAAAAGTCATAGCTGGTTCTAGTCTACACAACCGTTATTCCTACAGAGATGACTGCTCTTCACAGGCACTCACCTCTGCTGCTGCAGCAGATTGCAAGCTGTTCTCTGCTGCCACGTGCCAATCTTTGCATTGCTCCCACCATCCCTTTCCCCATGCAAATCCCATGTTATTTTTCCTGGGTGGCCATTGCTGATTGTCCCCATCCTCACTCTGGTCTACTGATATCTAGGATGACCTCTCCCTACACCCTAGGACATGGCCTTCCTGTACTGCCTGTCTCAGACCTTTAGGCTCTTTCTACTGCTGGAAGATGCCATTTTTTAAGGTTACAGATTTCCCTTTTGGTGTTCTATTTATGGAGTTGGATCAGGTTCTCATTTGGGCTAGGACAGGGATGAAGAGATGATGTTGCTGCATATAGCATGGTGGCAATCATGCCCTTTAATCTCAGCATCTTAAAGATTGTGTCCATGGGATGAATCTCCCCTTGTGTGGAGTAGATATACCCATTTTATTAGGTTCCTCTCAGTGGTTACAGCACTGCCTTCACAACCACCTTTGTACTCATGATGAGTCGGCTCTAAAGATTACTGAACTGAAGGCTGGGGGAGATTCCTGACCACCTGCTCTTCCCGCTTGGTATGCTGTGAAAAGAAGGAAGGTAGGGAAATTAAAAATTTGGATATTTTATAGATTTTATAGATCCCTTTTCTGAACCCGAATCCTAGAATAGAGGTGTATTAATCAATTAAGGAAAAAGCCAAAAACAGAGAGTTTTTCTAATTTCTTATTTAGGATGCTATAGGAAAAACAACCCACAGGGATCCCTTACTCCAACATGGATGGCAACATTAATGTGAAAGTGGTAGCTTGACAGGGTTGGGAAGACAGCAGAACTGAGTTAGCAAGCCCAAATCTCTCCTAAATTTTGTATGCCTTGAAAGTGATGATTTCCCTGTTGGTGTTCTATTTATGGAGTTGGATCAGGTTCTCATTTGGGCTAGGACAGGGATGAAGAGATGATGTTGCTGCATATAGCATGGTGGCAATCATGCCCTTTAATCTCAGCATCTTAAAGATTGTGTCCATGGGATGAATCTCCCCTTGTGTGGAGTAGATATACCCATTTTATTAGGTTCCTCTCAGTGGTTACAGCACTGCCTTCACAACCACCTTTGTACTCATGATGAGTCGGCTCTAAAGATTACTGAACTGAAGGCTGGGAGAGATTCCTGACCACCTGCTCTTCCCGCTTGGTATGCTGTGAAAAGAAGGAAGGTAGGGAAATTAAAAATTTGGATATTTTATAGATTTCCAAAAGTTTTTCTGACTCCTCTTGATGACTAACAGTAAATGTAAATGAGTCAGAAAGAAATATATCACATTTCTAAAACAATGCATAAGGACACACGGAAGGGTTTTGGAAAAATGAAGGCTGATTTGTTTTTTGGTTATCCTTCAAACACTAGAAATATCATTAGACATAATCCTAAGCATAAGCATAAGATCAGCTTTTTCCATTTCCAGTTTTCCTGCTGGGAAGAACAAATAAACAGATGGAGTAGAAGTTTCAAAGGGAAACACGAGGAATGTGACGGAGGGGGCTGTTGACTACTAGGGGTACTAGTCACACAGGGGAGGGTAGAGATGGCTAAATGAAGACAGCAGAGTTTGGCATTAAGGAAGCATTGCCAGAATGGCAAAGAGGCGCCATGTCTGACTTGAAGCTCTGGACTTCTGGCCAGCCTCTTTGAATGCCGAGAGACGGGGGCCAAAAGCAGAAATGGAGAAATCAGATACCAAACTTGAGTTCTGGGAGATCTGGGGGAGCATAAGGCCATGCTTCTTTCAAATGACCGTGAATGAAAGAGGCTTCAAGGATCACTTTTTCATCGAAGCAGCCTCATTTCCCTAAAATATCAGTCCACAGAGCACCCCAGGGTTGGGAGGTAGTTTCCTCAGTGATTCCCGAGGGACCTTCATGGGGCTTCTAGCAGGTCTAACTCACAAGAGCAGGTCAAAGAGGAGGAGAAACTGGAAGATGTCTCATGGGACATCAGAAGTCTTATTCAATCACATTCATGACACACCCTTATTAGGTCTGCCTGGGGAAATTTTGGGAAAGGTCTGGGAGTGTCAGGTCCCCTAATAACCAGTGAGAATCAACCAGACAAATAAATCAGGGGTTGGACAAAAGGGTCTTATACCAGGGAATAGCACTAGATGTGTAGCAATTTTTTAATTAATAGACATGTTTCTCATTTATCATATCCATGCTAGACCTTTTTAGTCTTTTCCATTTTTCAGTTGTTAACAACTCTCATTTCTTTACTTGACTGTGAACATTGTACAGCACTATGATTCTGCATATGGTCAGATTTAATTGTTGCCTTTGTGGTTCAGAAGGGCAAAGTCCCAGGTCCCAGTTATAGGTTAACCCTCTCCTTATGCTGCCTGCTCTACCTCTACCCAAATTCCTTGGGTAGCTACTGTAAACATACTTCTGTCCACAGTGGCTTCAAGCCTCACTTCCAGGGTCCCCAACTTCTCCCCACTCTAAAGCTGACCTCCATCACACTGCCATTGTCAAGCTCATGAAAAGTCATAGCTGGTTCTAGTCTACACAACCGTTATTCCTACAGAGATGACTGCTCTTCACAGGCACTCACCTCTGCTGCTGCAGCAGATTGCAAGCTGTTCTCTGCTGCCACGTGCCAATCTTTGCATTGCTCCCACCATCCCTTTCCCCATGCAAATCCCATGTTATTTTTCCTGGGTGGCCATTGCTGATTGTCCCCATCCTCACTCTGGTCTACTGATATCTAGGATGACCTCTCCCTACACCCTAGGACATGGCCTTCCTGTACTGCCTGTCTCAGACCTTTAGGCTCTTTCTACTGCTGGAAGATGCCATTTTTTAAGGTTACAGATTTCCCTTTTGGTGTTCTATTTATGGAGTTGGATCAGGTTCTCATTTGGGCTAGGACAGGGATGAAGAGATGATGTTGCTGCATATAGCATGGTGGCAATCATGCCCTTTAATCTCAGCATCTTAAAGATTGTGTCCATGGGATGAATCTCCCCTTGTGTGGAGTAGATATACCCATTTTATTAGGTTCCTCTCAGTGGTTACAGCACTGCCTTCACAACCACCTTTGTACTCATGATGAGTCGGCTCTAAAGATTACTGAACTGAAGGCTGGGAGAGATTCCTGACCACCTGCTCTTCCCGCTTGGTATGCTGTGAAAAGAAGGAAGGTAGGGAAATTAAAAATTTGGATATTTTATAGATTTTATAGATCCCTTTTCTGAACCCGAATCCTAGAATAGAGGTGTATTAATCAATTAAGGAAAAAGCCAAAAACAGAGAGTTTTTCTAATTTCTTATTTAGGATGCTATAGGAAAAACAACCCACAGGGATCCCTTACTCCAACATGGATGGCAACATTAATGTGAAAGTGGTAGCTTGACAGGGTTGGGAAGACAGCAGAACTGAGTTAGCAAGCCCAAATCTCTCCTAAATTTTGTATGCCTTGAAAGTGATCTAGAAGTTGCTTCAGGCCCTGTGAGGAATACTGAAGGAGCTGTGTTGAAATTCAGCAGGCCAGTGACAGGGCCACAGTAGGGATAGACAGGGAGACCTAGCTGCCGAGGTTGCAGAGCAGAGTGTAGACAAGGGCATGATGAAGGATTTGGCTGACATGCAGAGGGTCCAAAAGATGTCTCAAAGAGGCTGAGCCAGCCAGGGAGATCCCCTGGGCCCTAACCAAGCCAAGAGATAAAATCACAAGTTCCACAGCTGCAGACTTCAATAGAGACCCAGGGGGTAGCAGTGGTGTAGGGGGTGTCCAGAAGACACCACTGCCTAAATACAAATCCTCTTCTCCTTTGCCATCTAGGGAAAGAGAAGGAAGGAAGAATAGGGAGAAAGAGCTCTGGCAGAGGTATCTTTGAGTGACTGAATAATGACCTGAAATGAGACTCTCCTAAAATTAGTAACATTAATATTTTTCTTCTGCCCAGTGAAAGTGCAGGGTAAATTAAAGTAGATCAGTTTATTTTCTTAGATTGAGTATTCATACGTAAATGTGATTCTCTGTGTGTGTGTGTGTGTGTGTGTGTGTGTATAAACATACATACACACATATCTATCTAAATATATATTGAGAGATTTTTATAAATATATGTTTATTTAACAGTAGGTCTTGATCAAATGTCAAATCAAACAAAGACAGCGAGACCAGAATAATTCCAGGTAATTCAAAGGCATCAACATTTTTGAGTATTCTATTATCTCCTGGACCTTCTCTTGTTCATATGCTTTGTGTTTATATATTATTGTTTGTCCTGGGCACCTTTCAAAATCAGACACATCTGAACTCATTCTTCTAGCCCACTGCCATTTTCAAGCATTTGCAAACCTTATTTCTATCCCGATTTGTCCTGTGCATCTGTCCTTTTCCCTTTGAACCAATGCTGCTGCTGCTCTTCAGACCTTCATGACTTTTTGAGACACCTGGAAGAGCCTCCTGACCCCTTGCCACACTTCCCAACCTCCTGACACCTCAGCATCTGTTAATTTGCTAGAGGATATATCTGACTATTACACTTATTTCTTCTAAATCATTAAATGACTTCTCATCAATGAAATAATATACTTGACCTATGCAGGCTCTTCATAACCTGGCTAGAGCCCATGTTTCAACCTTTGTTTCCATTTTCCACCTCCCTGCTGTCTCTCTCATGGTCTAGCCTTGACCACTGATTTGCTGGTTTTTGAACAGTTTTGAAAGGTTTGACTTCAACCTAGTTATCTCATATCCACATCTTCTGCTCTAATGATACCTTTTTTCCAAGGATTCCCTGACACCCTCGCTCTCTTGTTCTGCTGTTGTATTTTGTGTATGCTTCTGCAATAGAATACAGTCTGTGCCATAATATATGTGACTAACTGACTTCCTTCTAGATTTAGAGTCCCTGGAAGGCAGGACCCATTTTTAAATTAACTTTTCATCTCTCACTCTACCCAACACAATTGGTGCCATCTAGAGTATTTGATAAATGCATGTAAAAGTGCTCTATAAACAGCAAAGTGCTATGTAAATAGTAATTCTTATTACTATTTATATCATATTATTTTACTATTACTAATTATATGATATTATTATTTGTTAAATTGAGTTGAATTTACTTTCAGAAGACTTTTCATTTTCTGGGAGAAATAATTTCACACCTGTGGAAATGCTAGAATAACTGACATGATGTCTGAAGACATGGTAGGCAGAGATATCACTGGGGGAGAAAGGAGAGGGAGCCTTAATTTTGAAGTCTTCCTTTTCCTTCACAGGCATGTCCCAGAGGGCCAGACTTGTCCAGTGCTCCTTATCATTTATCTGTGGCTTTTATTCACCTCATATTACAAATCACAGACATTAATGGAAAGTTCTCCATCAGGGAAGATCAAAGAGGTGGCACTGTAATAAGAAACAGCAGGCTGTGGGGAGTTGGCCCTAGGCACAAGCTCTATCCGTGCTTGCCTTACATGTCAGGCCAAGCACCTCTCTCCTGACCTTTGAGCCATAGGCATGCTATGAATCTAATATGCCTGGCATTTCCTGATACAGGGATTATTTCCATCTCTAGGAATTCTATAAATGTTCTCAGAAGCCTTTGGGACATTTACATTTTAAAAATAAACCTTTAGAATTCAACACAAATATCCTAGAAATCCGCGTGTCAGCCTTTTTCTTGAAAACACCTGTAAGTCCTGCTGTGGCTTGCTGAAGCAGGAAAGGGAAAGACCACAAGGATCATGCTCATAGGTAAAAATGCCCGCAAGAAATAGCCATGCAGAAATTGGCATGACCATGTTGAAAGTCTGCCAACTTTTTCCATGAGAGCTTTGGAAAGTTTGATCAACCAAGAGAGAGAACGAAGAGTGGGAAAAAGGAAAGGAAATTAAAGAAAGAAAAGGAAAAGAGGGAGGGAGGGAAGGGAAGAGGGAGGGAGGAAGGGAGGGAGGGAGGAAAGGAAGGGAGAGGACGAAGGGAAAGAAGGGAAGAAAGGGAGGGAGGGAGGGAGGAAGGAAGGCAGGGAAGGAGGGAGGGAAGGGGTGAAGGAGGAAGGCAGGAAGGAAAGAGAAATTGAGAAAAGGAAAAAAGATAAGAAAAACAGAAAGAAAGGAAGGAAGGAAAAAGTGAGTTCCTGGAAGCTGTTACCTATCACTTGGGCAGGTATTGAGGATTTAGTTTTTCAGGCAGCAAATCTGCCAAAATCCATATCTAGGTTACCTCTGGAGTATCCCCATGGAGGAGGAAATAGCCCAAATGCAACTGAAATAAGAGATAAAAGAAAAGGGAGATTTTCTCCAATGCTGGATGTTGTAGAATAGTATCAACTCTCCCCTCTCCTGGAACAATGCAAATGTGAAGGGGCATCCTACCTGCTATGCTGATAGTGGCTGCAGCCTTGGCAGTACTGAACTTCTCCCCATGCTTATTGGTAGCTATGCATGTGTAGAGTCCTGGCTTGGTGATAAACAGCTGCAGTCTTGAGTCAATCACTCGGTCTTTTACACTCTCTTGAATGGACCCAGAAGAAACCTGATGGAGTAAAGGAAAATAAAAGATAGAACTCAGTCAAGGATTTCCTACTATACTACGTCAGTAGATTTGAAGGGAAAAGCATTAAGATTATAATCAAGTGCATGTGGTACACTGCAAAAAGAGCCAAAAGATTTTCCCTGCCTATGCCCATGCCCTTGCAATGTGACTTTGTAGCTTTTCCCTCAAGAAGTAGCATTTTTCTCCATAATTTGAATCTAGATTAGCCTTGTGATGTGTTTTGGAATGAATGAGCAGAAACTAAAGTTCTTGCACATTGTGGCTTGCTCTCTGTTTATGGAACCTGGGGCTGCCTATAAACAAGCAAGAGCCAGCATGCTAGAAGATGAAACACACATGGCCCATTTATCCCCACTGCCCCAGGTGGGAACCAACAACAACCATCCAAGGTACGCATAAGGCTATTCTGAACCAACTAGCACCCTTTCAACCTGTCAGTCACAGGAACTTGACCAACCAAGATCAGGCAGTCCTGCCCAGAAGCAAAACCAAATCAGCAAAACCAGCCAGTTGAACCACAGACTTGTGAGCACTAATAGTTATTGGTTTAAGTCACTAAGCTTTGGGCTGATTTGTTATACAGGCATAGATAACCAATACAAGGTATGAATGATATACAGCATGGATCCTCCGATATATGTCTTCAATGTCCTGCAGATGACAGTTAAGTATGAGAGGTTGCAGACTTGAGGACTTATTTTCATAACTCCTGTTCAGTTCCCCATAAATGCATGTCAGATAGGTGAATGGTTATCAAGAAAAATGGTTGTGAAGCCAAGTCTGTCTTTGAGGCATGACATACATAATACATACATAATACCTCAAGGTCACTGAAAACATCCTTAGTAGGAAAGAAAAGCAGTTTTTAAACTGCCTGACCTCTCTCCTCCTGGACTTCATCCAGGTGTTGAAATAGTGCAGCAAAGAGACCAACACGTTAGGAGGTTCATGCAGGAGGTACTACTTAAACCAGAAAATCAAATGTCCTTAAAGAGCCAAGATATCAATGCAATATTGACACACAATTAACAGCTTAATTTATACAAATGCATATATATTAGTCAACATTACTCCAGCTCCATAGGAAAGATAGCTGCCCGGCACATTTTACAAGGTTGCATAGTTAGAATTTGCATCCTAGTGTGTCTGACACCAAAGCCTATGCTTTTAATCATTATGTTACAGTGCCTTCCCTAGTCCTAGAAGAGAGAACAAATGAGAAGTCATTAGAAAACAGGAGTAACAATTACCTTAACAAATCAACCAACCATGAACAAAATATGTATCTGACAAGTGTCATTGTTAAGGTGGTGGCATTTTTTTAAATGGTGGTTCTTTTTTCATTGTTTTCTTGAGCACAGTACCACTTTTTCAATAACTAATCTTTAATTAACACTACTTAGAGGAGGGAAACATGATGCCAATTTGAGGGACACTGGAGTGAAATGACAATTAAGGAATCAGCTGGTGTTATGCCTTGACTTTATCTTCAAGGAGTGGAGGTACGTCCTATGTTGGCCTGAGCTTGGCTGCTTGGCTGAAAGAGATTCCTCTGTCCAATATTAGGGAATGAGGCTGAGAATGAGACATTTTGGAGCCAATTATTTTATCGTGTTGCATGAGAGAGGATTTTCACAGTTTGACTAGCCAGGAAGAAGAAAGCTCTGAGGTAAGGCCAGCTTTCTTCCTGGCTGCCAGGTGGCTGGCTATCCCTGGCACCAAGCACTGTGTAGCTATCCTACACAGTGAACGTTTGTCAAACTACCTTTTTATTCTTTACCTTCACTGCTGGTCTCAATTCTTATGATAAAAACTGGCTTATGTGAGTATCAATTTACCTTAACTGGGAATCTTTCCAGGTCAGATCAAGTATTGAGGCATTTTCCCCAGATAAGCAACCTAGACTCTATGAGAAATTTACAAAGTGAGGAGAAAAATATTTTTAAGAGACATGCACTCAGTTGGAATTGAAACTAAACTCATCATCATATTTATCAGGAGTGCAATGTCTCGTTATATGAGTATCCAAGTTAGATCAAGGGGACTGAAAATATTTGGACTCGACCGAATTTTAATACAAAGCAACAATGAGAAAAAAAGCTAAAGACCCCAAGCCTCTATGCTCAATCAACACACTTTATGTTATTTTGTATTTTATTTTTTGTTTATATCTCTTTCCAGTTTAGATAAGCAAAAGCAGAGCAGTTTGCAAAATCCTTTGCAAAGATAGTTCCCTCCTGCAAGAAGCAGGAATGCGCAATGCCTTAGAGACAACTTTGAAGCAAGAACTCTCCCCAAATGTTGCCCTAGTTCCCACTGTTTTCATGTTCACACCTAAGAAAGTCATTCTTAAACACCTCCTCAAGGTCACTGAAAACATCCTTAGTAGGAAAGAGAAGCAGTTTTTAAGCTGCCTGACCTCTCTGCTCCTGGACTTCATCCAGGTGTTGAAATAGTTCAGCAAAGAGACCAACACGTTAGGAGGTTCATGCCTGAGTACGAAGTGGCTCCTGAATGCTTTCCCCCCTGCTTCCAGAGGCCTTGCTTGATTCAGTTTGTGACTCACGCGCAGCAGGCCCTGTTAGTCATAGTTTGAATTTGTTTTTCTTTCTTAATGGATCGTTCTGATCAACAGTTTAGTATTTTTGATGATCTGAAAATAAAAACAAATTCCTCTGCCCTCCATTTTGATATTTTTTCGCGCCTCAGGTTTCAAAGATCAAAGGGGTGAGTCCAGATTAGTGCTGTGAGCTTTTACCAAGGTATGCCTAAGCAAAACAGAGTACTTAATTGAGGTGACTATGTCTGGTAGTTACAGGAAATACATGATTTTCTCCAAGTCACTCAGGCATATGGACCTGAGGGAGCTGGAGAAACAGCTCCCTGCTCTGGGTGTGATGTTCTCTCTTTCTGAGTTAGCCATAACTATGTGAGGAGATGGACCTGTTAATTTGCTTGACTGTGGTAATCATTTCACGGTATATGTTTATCTAAACATCATGTTTTACACCTTAAATGTATATAATAAGAATCATAATAAAACTTTTTTTTTCTAAAAAGAAGCAGTAGGATAGGAAGCTCTATTAAATAGGCATAATAATTCGTACCTGACATAATGTGTGTAAAAACTCTTTGAAGGTGATAGAGCAGTTATAGACCTGTGGACTACTTCTTAATTTATCATTAATACTTTACTAATGCTGTCTTGAGAGAATCTACCCCCAGCTATGGATAATCTGATAATTTTATGATTTGACCTTAGCTAGCAAAGACCTCTGAAAGGTATTCTGGCCTCAATGGCCCTGTCTTGCAGATAGTTCCAGCTGGCTGGGAATAGAATGTGGCCCAGCAGGGTGCAGTGGCTCATGCCTGTAATCCCAGCACTTTGGAAGACCAAGGCGAGCAGATCACAAGGTTAGGAGATCAAGACCATCCTGGCTACCATGGTGAAACCCCATCTCTACCAAAAATACAAAAAATTAGCTGGACTTAGTGGCATCTGCCTGTAGTTCTAGCTACTCGAGACGCTGAGGCAGGAGAATCGCTTAAACCCAGAAGGCGGAGGTTGCAGTGAGCCAAGATGGTGCCACTGCACTCCAGCCTGGTGACAGAGCAAGACTCCATCTTGGGGGGAAAAAAAAAAAAGAATGTGGCCCAGTAGGGTTCATGTTTATGCAGTTGTAATAATGTCTGTTTATGAATCATAGAAAAAGGGATAATAAACCAAGAGACATTTCCATAGTTTTTCTGATTAATGTAGCCAGAAATATTAGCCTCTTTCAAACTGGCTGCTGAATTATTCCACATAAGACTTGTTACGTGTAATTATTTTGGTTTACACAGCCAGTAAGATAAAAGGACTTCACAGGTCGTGTATTTTTAACCAAAACTACTGCCTCTTAAAAATATGTCTAAATATAGATAAGGTTCCCTTTAAGAAAATTCTAAAAGACAACCTTCAACCTAGGTGATTTGGCTGTTTATTTGATAAAATTCTTCTAATAAGTTAAAATTTTTCAACTTCTGAAATATTTTAGAAATTATATTTATTGGACAAAGCAAGAGGGACATAAAATTTTTCTATATTAGTTGCATGCCAAAATAAGAGAGATATATTACTGGTATAACTTTAAATAAATCTGGTTATAAAAATACAAATAATTTTCTTTTTAAAAAGTAAGCTCTGCTCTTTCCATGCCAACCACTATTTCCAAGATTGTAAAACAAAAGGGATATTACTATTTACTCTGAACTTCATCTGTGAATTCAGATTTCCACAAAAAAATGCTTGGTATTTCCATAGGAGGAAAGCAAGACAGTTTCTAATCACTTTGGGACACGTTGCTGGACTTTCTCTTGCTCTTTGGCTCTAACCTTTCAGGGTTTTGGTTTACTGGCAGGTTCACAGCAGGGGAGAAAGAGAGCACTCGCTTCTTTCAGAGTACCCATTGTACTGAGTAGCGTGCTATGGCATTAGTTTACTAACTTGTAGTGAGTGAAGAGCCGCAATTCAAACTCTGTTTTATTCTGTGCCAAATATCTCCCAGCTCCGCGTTCGTCTTTGTTCAGTCCACCAAACACGATATCAGGACTATAGGATTCTCTGTGTTTTCCTCCATGGGATTTCTGGTTTGCTACTTTTACAACCTGAAATGCCTGACATTGCCTTCATGTCCTGTGATTTGCGTCAGTGTGGACAGTCATCTTGATTTCCTTTCAGACTTGGGTAGAATTACCAAGAACTAAACTTGGCTCTAAGGGCAGCACACACACTCTGACCGTAAGAACTGCGGATGTACTTTTGCTTTCTTCCTGGATGAAAGTCATTTTGTTTGTTTTATTCCTGTTTTAGAATCTGAGGTGATAAATCTATTTTGCCTTTCACTTTTTGTGAGTCACATGTTGAATGAATAAGTTGGGGTCTCAATAAGGCTGCACCTATCTTAAACTATCCTACTCTTGTTATTCTTGAACTTCGACAGAGAATAATCATTTAACTTCCAGTTCTAACCTCATATGAGTCTTTTGAGAATACTAGAAACTTAAAAAGTATATACCTTTCTATTTTCTTTATTACTATTTTTTACATAAGCAAATTAGTGAAGTTATATTGTCAGTCTCCCAATTTGATTTTATTTATTTACTTTTTGAGATGGAGTCTTGCTCTCTTGTCCAGACTGGAGTGCAGTGGCGTGATTTTGGCTCACTGCAACCTCCGCCTCCCGGATTCAAGTGATTCTCCTGCCTCAGTCTCCCAAGTAGCTGGGACTACAGGAACATGCCACCACGCCTGGCTAATTTTTTTGTATTTTTAGTAGATATGAGGTTTTCACCGTGTTAGCCAGGATGGTCTTGATCTCCTGACCTCATCATAATCCTCCCACCTCGGCCCCCAAAGTGCTGGGATTACAGGAGTGAGCCACCACGCCTGGTCCAGTCTTCCAATTTTCTTAGGATGTCTTTATACTCCCTTGACAGGCTTAAGACTATAGCAGTTTCCACAGAAGAGCCAAAAAACACATTGACAAACAAGAATCAAATTTTAAATGACACTTGAAATGTTCTTAGAGAGGTAAAGAAGAACAGGGATTCCAAGTTACTTTATTGTAACTGGACAAAATTAGAGAACATTAGCCCTGATGTCTCTAATTATACCATTAGAGATCATCTTTGACAGTCACCTGACATCTGTGTTAGTGTAGATATGAGAAAATCAGTGTCTGAGTGGTAAATGGACCCCAAAATCACATTAACTAAAGAGGGGCATTTACAACCCCAGTCTTCCAACTCCCCATCTAATTCTCATTCTACCATGCCTCAAGTTACAAGCTGGAAAAGCATGTTCATTTGTTTATGTACTGTCTTCGAAGGGATGTAGGATAGACAGATAAAATGGAACAATTTTATTAACAAATTACGAGAAAAATAATTTTGTTCAAGTAACAGAAAAGAAACTTCAGCGAAAACAGTAGTGAAAATGACAATAATAAATGAATTCTACGCCTTGGAGGGTGCCATTGCCATAAGACATTCTTTGTTATTGGGTTAGTCATAGAATTTGTTTTGTTTTGTTTTCCTGTTTTACAACATCGAACTAAAATTTCACACATTGACACATTTTGTTCTCCACATCCTTCTCTCCCTTCCCCTTCTTCCCTTTCTTGTCTTGTGTCCTAGTTCTCAACTTTCAGGGCTGCAGCCAATCAATCTTAGGGCACCCGGCTTTAGAGGGACAAGGGTAGGGCCAGGTGCAAGTAGAGAGCAAAGCATTATTCTTTGAAACTCCTTTTTTTTAAAAAAAAAAAATTTAGACTTTTAATTTTTTAGGTTATTGGTGGTATAACTCACAAACAGAAATTGTACATATTTAAGGAGAACAAGGTGATGTTTTGGTATACATATATATTATGAAATGATCACTGCAATCAAGCTAGTGAACTATCACCTCACATGGTTACCTTTGTGTGTGTGTTTTGAGAACACTTAGGTCTACCCTCTTAGCAAATTTCAGTTGTGCAATACAGTGTTGTTAACTGTAGTTCCCATATTGTACATTACATCTCCAGTATTTATTCATCTTGCATGGCTGAAACTTTGTACCCTTTGATGATCATCTCCCCATCCTCCCATCCCTGACAGCCACTATTCTATTCTGTGCTTCTATGAGTTCAACTCTTAGATTCCACATATAAGTGAGATCATTTGGTATTTGCCTTTTTGTATCTGGCTTATTTCACTTAGCTTAATGTTCTTGAGGTTATCCATGTCAAGACGCCTTTGAATAAGGGTTCAGGTCTGGGAAACTTCACTCCCAGTCTTCTGAACACTCTTCCCTTCTATCTTTCTGAAACTGTAAGTTGTTTAACTTTATTTAAAAGCAGTATACCAATTCACGTATTACATGGAGATGCCTCAGGGTTACTATTCTTTCATGCCGCGAAATCCTTCTAAACCCTACATTATGCAAGCCCTAGTGACGGGATAACTTCCTGCTTTAAGGCTGTTTTTTTATTTTTTGTTTTGTTCCAGAGTATTTGCCTTAGTTTTAGTCACTGTTATTTAATTTAGAGGAGGAAACCTTATGATGGTCTACAAAAGAGAGGAATAAAAACTAGGAATAAGAATTGCGTTATGAAAAAATCATTCTGGGATTTTTGGTGCTCATCATTGTAGGCACAGAGACACCAGAAGTGCACACACAAGGAGAGAAAGCCCTGTGAGAATACAGGGAGATAACAATGTGAAGCCATCTGCAAGCCAGGAAGAGAGGCCTTACCAGGAATCAACCCTGAGAGTACCTTGACTTTGGGCTTCCAGCCGTTAGAACCGTAGGAAGAAGAATTCTGTTGTTTAAGACACCCAATCTGTGGGATTCTATTATGGCAGCCGTAACATACTAATATAATCCTGGAGAAGAGAAAGTCAGGAAGATATGAAATAGTTCAAGTCCCTGAAGGAATGTGCCTTGGATTGGGTAGAAATTATACTTAATATCATTTGAATTATACCATAAGGTTTTGCCTTCTTTAAGAAGAAGTCCCCCATTTTCTTGTTGTGATGCTTGTATTAAACACAATTTGGGATGATGTGGATATTAAAGTGTCCCGATTTGGACACTTCTTTGACCTCCAAATGGTACCATTAAAATATTGTAATATGATAATATATGTTCACTACAGCCAAGATACCAAAAAGTTGGATAGCCTATCCTGGAGGAAACGAAAACTGAAAATAGCCATCAGTTAGATGAGTTATCAAGGTTTGGGTTGTTCAGTCATATTGAAAGCCATTCTCAGTCCACCCAAAGGACTGGATTGGACATACACCCATCTCCTTAAGGCATAAAAGTATCCTCCATGGGACCACCTGGAGAGTTATATATGTGTTTTACTGCTGTGCAGTAAAAACTTGAAGGGCTAACTCAATGGACTTGAGGTGCTCAAACCCCCGAAGAAAGTTCTGGCCTTTGACTGGCTCCTGAGAGATGACATCTGACCCTTGGAATATCCTGTGTAATAAGAGTATCTTTGTATATCTGAGATTTTGGGCAATGCCAGATGGTTTATGATAGTAATGTGAATGATAGTGAATACTTGGGATCCTAGGCCACATTGTATTAGTTTGACCTTTAAAGGGGCTGGAAACTAGCTAAGACTAGTTATGTAAGCACTTCACATCTATGTAACAGAGCTCCAGTAAAAACTCTGGACACCAAGGTTAGGGTGAGCCTCCTTGGTTGACAGTACTTCATGCATGATGTCACACATTGCTGCTGGGAGAATGAAGTGCTATCCATGCAACTTCACTAGAAGAGGAAAACTGATTCCTCTGTGCTGATTTTAATCTGTATCATCTTCCTGCAATAAACCATAATCATAAGTA
>NW_012108252.1:6424861-6426923 GCF_000951045.1 Mandrillus leucophaeus | reverse complement strand
GTTTATGATAGTAATGTGAATGATAGTGAATACTTGGGATCCTAGGCCACATTGTATTAGTTTGACCTTTAAAGGGGCTGGAAACTAGCTAAGACTAGTTATGTAAGCACTTCACATCTATGTAACAGAGCTCCAGTAAAAACTGTGGACACCAAGGTTAGGGTGAGCCTCCTTGGTTGACAGTACTTCATGCATGATGTCACACATTGCTGCTGGGAGAATGAAGTGCTATCCATGCAACTTCACTAGAAGAGGAAAACTGATTCCTCTGTGCTGATTTTAATCTGTATCATCTTCCTGCAATAAACCATAATCATAAGTATAACAGCTTTTCTAAAATCTGTGAGTCCTTCTAATGAATCATCAAACATGAATGTGATCTTGGGGACTCCAACACCCTTGCAATTTGGAGACACAGTAGACAAGCATATAATTCTCACCTGCAAAATCTAAAGGCTGTCTGGCAGCTCTAATGGAGGGAACAAAGAAGAGAGAGAGTCTAGCAGTCTGGGCTTCCAGAGTTTGTCAATAAAAAGATTGTATAGAAGATCTGATTGGGAGTCATTTTCAATCCTCCCAAGATGACTTTTTGGGGGACTCATTAGACCCCAACACAGAGAGACTTTCCATCAACTAGCAGACTGGGGACTTGCTAATGTGGCCAAAAATGGCAAGCCTGAGGAAAATGCATCACTGGTATCATCTTAATGTTCCCTGATTTCTGAAGAATCATGAATATGTCTATGAGGGTAAGAGTCAGTTTTAAATAGTTGGCAGGCACAGAAGGTATAAAGCCAACTTACAAGTGTGTCAGTTGAATTAGAGCTCTCCTGCACCAGTTATTGCTCCTCCCTACCTCCCACCCAACCCTTTTGGGGTCATAAATAGCAGGGGGAAGAATGAGTGAGCATGAGGTAAGAAGCCAACTGCAATTTTTTCTTACATGAAAGTTAAGCTGAAATATCCCTGAGAACGGAGGAACTGTGAATGCCATTGGATGCTTTGGTTATTACTTAGGACTAGACACTTAATTGACTAAGTTGGGACAATGTTAATGATTTAAAATCAACTAATAGTAACCAGAAAAGTCACAGAGCCTGTTTAAGGTAGGCTTAAATAGTAGCAAAAGAACTTGCTCTGCTGAATATTTTAGAATGACAAAGAAAATAATAAGATTGTGTTACATGCAAGTTATGTTCATTAACACCAGAGTTACAGTAATAATAATCTTAGCTCACATGTTTAACTCTTGTTTATGGACCTGAAATCCTAAAAGAGAAATCAAATATAAAATTAAGAAAAATAAATATATAGAAAGATGGTATTATAATCAAAGAATCAGACATTTCCAGCAAATTCTGGAAGATACAGAGAAGTGATTGGATAGATAGAAAAATTAACATCAACTAAGTAGCTGAAACCTAGCGCAAAAGAAGAGATTTATTGAGAGGAGAATGGATACATTTTCCCCATAAAGTCATGGAAAATTTCAAACTTCAGATAGCATGGGGCTGTAAGCAGGAGCCAACTTTAAGAAAGTCAGCAAAGTAATTGAAGAACTCTGGGAGCTATTGTGTATGCATATGGCACCAGTCTGAGGCATCTACCTGTGAGATAGAGAGTGTGAATGAGATTTTCCGTTGTGAGTTCCTATAGTTGACAATCATGGTGGACACTACAGCTTGACAATAACCTGACAGATAAAATGGGGCTCTCTATTTCCTCCATAAACATAGGTAGAGCATAAAGAAGAGAAAGATTGAAGTTTTGAAAGAAATTCACTTAACTGGAATCTACATAGAAAGAATGTGGAGAAGAGAGAAGCAGTAATTATTGGTATAGTAGAGGAAAATGTCTCTGAGTATAAGAGAGACTTGCATCTCAACTTTCGCACCTCAAGCTCTATATCAAAGGAAACTATGTAAACTTGCCAGTCTATTCTATGAGGTTGGAAAAATAGTAACCAAACCTGATCATCATAGCCTACTAAAAGACAAAATCATTTGTATTATTGAAAATATACAGAAAATTGAAACAGCACAATTAAAAAATTAAACAGGGC
>NW_012108252.1:6410977-6424291 GCF_000951045.1 Mandrillus leucophaeus | reverse complement strand
CATCAAAAAGTGGATGTAATTGATGATGAAGTGTTTTATTGATTTTAAAATATATTTATATTAGAAATAATTATCAAATTAAGAATAAAAATAAATTTTCTTAACCTCATAAAGAGTACCAGAAACTAAAGACTCAGTGCAAACCAAAGTGGTTAAAGTCTATACAATGACAATAAAAATCCATGATAGGTTTCTGTCTCAGATGTTGATGTTAGGTTATTCAGACAAAGTTAAACAGTGAAAAAAATTAAAACTTTGAAAAAAATATTTTAATAGATGTAACAAACTAAGGAAATCTCATTTACCCTTAGAGAATTTTCCAAACCCAGAAAATTTGAACTTTCCTTTGGATGGCCTTAGGGAGTCAGGAGATAAATCAAAACTTCGTGCCCATAAGAGTCTAATAAGAGATATAATAAATTAAGGTATAGAGTCTAGTAAGAGATATAATAAATTACGATCGAAAAGAACTAGGTATCAGGGAGCTATCAGTGTGAACTACAAGTTGAATAGTCCACATAATGAAATACTGGCCATGTTATAATTATCTGGGATGCCCAAGGAGCTTCATACCTTGAGCTTAGCTGAAGGTGGTATGAGATTAGCAGTAACCTCTTGTCCCTGGCAGAAACAAGCAAAATTCTCTCTGGAGGAAAATACCTTCATCTAGACCTCAAAATAGTTCCTGATATTTTTACTCAAAACAATGCACAGCAGATAATCAAAGATAACTAGGCACACAAGGAAACAACACAAAATGAACAAGAATCAGTGGGAAAACAGACGACAGAAACAGACCTACAGTGGCACCTCATCTCACTCAAATAAAAGCAAAGTTGTCTAAATGACCACACAGGCCTATAGGATCCACAATGCCTACCTCTCATTTCTTGATTCTTTGCTTACTCACCTCTAACCATATTGGTCTCCTTGCTGTTTTTCTGACATGTCATGTATACCATTATCTCAGAGACTGTCTAGTTATCTTCCCCCAGTTATCTATGTAACTTCACCCTTCAACTCCTTCAGATCTTTGTTCAAATGTCTTTGTCTGAATGAGCCTTCACTGATCATTCTTTTAAAAATATAATCTTCCTCCTGAGGTCTTTCTGTTTAAAATGTTTCTTAATTTAAAATTTTATAGATATATAATTTTTGTACATATTTACAGGGTACATGTGAAATTTTGATATAATCATACAACGTGTAATGATCAAATTAGGGTAATTGGGATATCCATCACCTAAATAATTTATCATCTGTTTGTGCTAGGAACATTCCAATTCCACTCTTCTAGATATTTTGAAATACACAATAAATACTGTATTGTGCTATGTAGTTCAATATTGTGAACTATATATAGTTGTTCTACTGTGTGCTATTGCTATGGTTTGGATCTTTGTCCCCACCAAATCTCAAGTCGAATTGTAATTCGCAGTGTTGGAGTTGGGCCTGGCGTGGGGTGATTGGATCATGGGGGCAGAAGTCTCATGAATGGGTTAGCACCATCCCCTCAGTGCTGTTCTCATGATAGTGAGTGAGTGAGTAAATTATTGTGAGATCTGGTTGTCTAAATGTGTGTAGCACCTCTCCTCTCCCTTCGTCCTGCTCTGGCCATGTGAGACGTCTTGCTCCCACTTTGCTTTCTGCCATGATTGTAAGTTTCTTGAGGCCTCCCCAGAAGCAGAAGCCATTATGCTTCCTGAACAGCCTGCAGAACCATGAGCCAATTAAACCTCTTTTCTTTATAAATTACCCAGTCTCAGATATTACTTTATCATAAT
The DNA here is from genome assembly GCF_000951045.1 of Mandrillus leucophaeus. NCBI lineage: Eukaryota > Metazoa > Chordata > Mammalia > Primates > Cercopithecidae > Mandrillus > Mandrillus leucophaeus. Next base: position 6,422,507 of record NW_012108252.1, on the reverse strand, counting down.
GTGAGAACTGACTAATATAGCTACTAAGCACTCGATGTTATTCCTTCTAACTATTGGTATGTACCCATGAACCAACCCCTCTTTATTCCCCCTTCCCCACTACCCTTCCCAGCCTCTGGTATCTATCATTCTACTCTCTATCTCCATGAGATCAATTGTTTTAGCTCCCACATATGAGAGGGAACATGAAATACTTGTCTTTCTGTGTCTGGCTTATTTCACTTAACATAATGTCCTGCGGTTCCATCCATGTTGTTGCAAATAACAGGATTTTATTCATCTTATGGATTAGTAATATTTCATTGTGTATATGTACCACATTTTCTGTATACATTCATCCATTGATGGACACTTAGGTTGATTCTATATCTTGGTTATTGTGAATAGTGCCACAATAAAATGGGAGTGGAGATACCTCTTAAATATACTGATTTTCTTTCTTTTGACTGTATACCCAGTAGTGGGATTGCTGGATCATATGGCAATTCCATTTTTAGCTTTTTGAGTATCCTCCATAGTGACTGTAGTAATTCCCATTCCCATGAACAGTGTAGGAGAGTTCTGATTTCTCCTAAGGTTGAACTTTCTGTCTCCTTTTCCTGATTTATTTTTCTCCATAGCATTTGACACCATACACATACAACATATATTTTCCTGTATTTCCCCATGAAAAGGTAAGCTCTTTGAGGGCAGATAACTTTGCCTGTTTTGTTTACTCCTGTATCCACAGGGCCTAGAATAGTGTTTGATGTTCAGAAGCTCAATATGTATTTGTAGAATGAATAAATAAATAAATGTATGTAGGTAAAGTGCTTGGAATAGGGCCTGGCTGAAAATAACTACTTAATATACATCAGTTATTATTACTACTATTAAAAATGAAGAAAAGAATGCTGAACTGACATGGATTCTAACTCCGGATTACTTTTCATCAAAGTAGCCTCTAGCAGGGAACTAATCTTTCAGTGATGAGTTTTATGAAAATTATTTTACTTATATGGGAAGATATTATTACTACTTCCCATTTATACAAAGGCATAAAGAAAGAATTTGGTTTTCTAGTATTCCTCACAATACAAGGAAGGAAGCAAACTTTTGGAGTTTGATTTCTATGGCAGTGGCTTCTAGGACAAAGATATTGGGAGGCTTTCAAAAGTGGTGTCGATGAGACCAATGACAGAGATCTGGGTAACTACAAATATATGGTCTATCCTGCAGTTCACCACCAATGGGTCTTCCCCAGACAAGTCCCCACACACATGACACTCACAGCATTTCCGTTTTCAATCCAGGTGATGGTGGGGACAGGAATGCCTGTTGCTGTACAGTGCAGGGTCACAAAGGAGCCAAAGGTGACATTGTGGGATTCAGGAGCCCGCAGGATCCTGGCAAAAACTGTTAGGAAGACAGAAGTGGTGAGTGATGCTCCCGTAGGAAATGGTCAAGCTAGAGCGGTCTTTTAAAAATGCAAATTAGACCATGTTCCCCTGTGTCCAGTTCTTCAGTGTTTGCTCTGTTTTAAGGATAATACCATATGCCATGGCCGAGCCACCAAGCCGTTTATGTTATAACCCTACATTTCTCACCACTCAAGGACACACTGAGCTTGTTCTTAACATAGAAACTTGCCCTTGTTCTTCCTCTGCCTAGACCACTCATCCCCCAGATCCTTAAGTAGTAGGTTCCTTGAATCATTCAAGTCTCTGTTTAAGTGACATTTTGTCAGAAAGGTCCTTCTTAATCACCCAAAATCAAGTGTAATCCTCCCCCCATTCACTTTTCAGCAGTCTACATTATTGTCTTTACAGACCTTACAACTATCTGAAATTACCTTATTTATTTTTTACTTGTCTACAATTCCCCTTTCCCATTAAATTGTTTGAAGCCAAAAGCCTTGCCTTTTGTTGACTGCTGTATTGTTTCAGGCAGAGTTCCTGACCAGAGCAAGCACAGGATAGTAGTTTATTGAATTAATCAAATAATTATACTTTACACCCTCAACTGTATCATAGTGAGAGGACAGACAAATTGTGTCAAATTTTCAGATGACATATTGGGCAAAAAAAAAAAAAAAAAAGAGGATATTTTAGATAAAATGTAGGCAGGAGACTGAGTAATTTCTATTCCTTTCTGACCCTGAATCCCCACCGATTAAGTAAGAGGAAGTTATTTTGATGTAGGAAGAAATTTTACCTTTAAAGAGTGGGATTCAGGTTCACAATGCATTGTAAATTGTGGGATACTTAGATTCACAGAATCGTTAAACTTGGAAGAGACTCCAGAGATCAGCTAGATTCCTGCTCTTATCTTACAGATGTGGAAACAAAATCTTTTTTAATTTAAGTAAGTTGGTTTCCCAAGGTAACAAGTAGATGAGTGAGAAACCTGGACTCAGGTCTTCTGACTTCAAATTCAGTGTTTGTTTAAACTATTATGGAATCTTTTGGATGGCCTATTATACTGTAAATATATTTTAAGCTCCTAGTTTTTTATTTCTAGAACTTAGAGTATGAAGCCCCAATTAACACAATGCTTTGAAACTTAGTTCTAGTTAAATTGAAATTTGTAAAGATTGGATTCTAAACTAAAGTATGGGCAGACCACATGTGCTAGATAAGGAGATACGCAGGACAATGATAGAAGAGGTCCAGAGCGGTGTTTCAAGTTGGTCTGATTGTTAAATACCTCTTAAAAAGCATTGCATAATTTAAAGAGATTAAAGAACATTTGATTTGTCTGACAATTGAAGGCTTTTTGCAGATTTAAATTAATTTGACTTCCTATCTTTTGATATTGACATTTTAGATATAGAAATGTGGGGCCCAAAAGCCAGGAGAAAAGAAATGCAAGGAAGGTGCTATCTTCAAGGCAAAAAGATTATTAAAAAAATAACAAAGAACGCTGTCAAATGTTTAAAACGAAGCTGAATCTGTCCCCCAAAACCAAAATTGAGGCTGACTTTAAGTAAATCCTGGGGTCTAATTAACAAGCTACAAAAATTAAAGGGTTGAGGAACATTTCAAAGAACACTATGGAGATGCAATTCAATCAAACCCAGACATTTAACAGGGAAAATCATTAGCATCGGGGGATAAAAAAGGAAGAGTGATGATCCATTATAGACTACAAGAGATGTAAGAGACATATTACCCAAATGCAATGTATGGCTCTGCTTGGATTCTTATTCTCCCAACTTAATCTAAATTCACACGTTGTAGACTCTTAACAAGTAACACTGACAGGCATCCTAGTGAGGGTGCATCCAGGTACTCTTCTAATGTTTTCCGGTTACAATAATGGAGACATAGAGTCCACGTTCATCATCTGGCTAAAATAACTCTCGTAGGGGTTGGGGCCATGCTTGTGTTTCCTAAATTTTTTGAGTGTGGGACTACTGCATGACCATCTATGGATCCCATTGCCCCTGAGAATCTGAAACAAGCAGGATCTTTGAGAGATTTGGAAAATCTAGCACATTTCAATCTCACATGTGCTAGAAAGCTGTTCTAGTAACATTGACTATACCCTTGAACTTTTCGAATCAAAAAGGCTTTTTGAATGAAAGCCTTCTGGCTGAAGATGAGCAGAATAAAAAATTGGAGAATAATGTAATTTCGATTATGTTTTACTGCTTTAATTTATAAAGCCAAGAGTTTTAATTTGGGGACTTTAAATTCTTCCTGGAAATATAGTAATCAGAAAGGTTTTATTTTGTCCTAATTTACAGCAGTTTTTTTTCTTTTGGCTGTTACTATTTGGAATATCATTTGGGCTTATTGCAAAACCTCTGATTATCCACATTGCACAACACAAGTAAGCATAGTGTGGGATAGTAAATAAAACAGTCAATTCAACATGACTTTGGAATTAATTTAACTAATGTACTATTCTGCCCTCCACTGGAACTTTTTGGGGGTTCCAGTGGGGCACAGGCGGGTACAGGAGTACTACTGACATTATAGGTAGCTTCGTGAATGTGAGACTGCCGATAAACTTCTCCCTGAAGGGGGCAGATATACTTTCACTGACGATGGGCTTCATTAAGTGCAGTGGGTTAGGTTAAGAGGACAAAAAGGCCAGGAATTAAAGGGAAGCTGCTTTCTCCTGCACTCTCGCATTCTCTAAATGATAACATAGAAACTCAACCCCCTTATTTCAGTATTGAAAGTTAGTTTCCACCCTTCCTTCCAGTCTTCCTCCCTTCTCAAAGGAGATAGCAGATGTCTTTTGGGTTTCTACTCAAATGTTTCCTTATCATAGTACTTTCTCATCCCCGTTCCCCTTACCCTTGTTTATATTTTATCATAACAACACTATCTGAATCATTTGGTAATTACTGATTTATTTGTTTGCTTGTTTGTTTTTTGTCTGTCTCTCCCCTCTAGAATGTAAGCATCACAAGGGTAAGGTTTGCTTTGCTTTTTGACACGAGCTGACTGACACAATCTACATATCTATCTACGTATCTATCTCTAGTTCTAGAATCCTGCATGGTGCATATATATGGTAGGCACTCAATGAATATTTGCTAAGTGAACTAATAAATAAATGAATGAACATAATGACTTCTCTGATAAGGTTGGGGGAAGGCACTTGGATATGTTATGTGTATCTCAGTCCTATTCTGAGCTATCAGTCTCCCAGCTCTCTTGCATCTAAGAAGGATGTGTGTAAGTAAGTTCACCAGGTCAGGGCTTCTTCATCCTACAACTAGGAGTGAAGGGGAAAGAGTGCGGTGGGGAGGAGGAGGATGAGGAAACAGAAGTTATGTTAGTCTAATTCTCACATGGAATAGAAATCTTTATTTTTCATTCCAGCCTTATCAGCAATAAAGCTGATATATTTTTACCTAACTCTATCTGAGCAATTGCATAATACTCAGATTTACCATTTTCAAATATGAAAGATAAAAAGGTGATGAGGGAAATTTTGACATGTTTTTCAAGCATCATAAACAATAAAGTCAGTTGCAATTAAAAATAAATACCAGACTAAACTCCATGAATAATAATACACCTGCAATAACAAACTTGGACATAAGTCAACAGTAAATCCCATTATTTCAGTGGTAGTCACAAGCTGAAAATGCATTCTAGGTCATCAATTTAAAAAGCTATATGAAATGTTTCTTGTTAAATAAAATGGGCATAGAATATCCCTATATAGTGCTTTATTTGCATAAAAGAATATAAAAGTGTTTTGTTACATAAACAAACCACTTAATAGAAGGAGCATTAAATTACTTAGTTGGAAAGCATTTATAACTGTTTTGATGTGGATTTTTAAACAAGAAAGTCATCAAACCACTCTTTCCGTACATAGTCTTATCCATAATTCTCCAATTCACTGTGAGCCCTAAGCCACTTGCTTTCCTGTGGGCAGGCAAGTGCATCTGCAACATGGAAAATAGACACAGGTAATATTTTTATCTCTGGGTTTTCTCTCATGGGATTTATTCATGAGTTTGGGGCTTTAATGTCTCTTGGGCAGACTTGCAGGCTAACTGCAAGTGGAGAATCCTATATTCAAAATTGGGCTCAAAAAGCCAGCAATTCTAAAATCTTTTATAACATACCTGCATTATGTTCTCTCCTTATTTCAAAGCACTTTCAGATACATAATCAGTTTTATTATTGATTGTCATCTTAAGAAGTAATATATAGTAAAAAGATAAAGGCATAATTCACTCTGAAGTTGCACTGGAGTGTAATAAAAAGCCCAAGGGACAGGGATCCACATTAAGTCCTGAAATAAATGAGTGGTTTGGCTGCAGATGAACTACCTCTCTTTTCTTGGTAAGGGAGCAGTGCCAGAGGAATACTTAAGTCTCTTATCAATTTCTATTTCTGAGAAGTTATTTCAAAGGACACAATGAGCTCCCATGGATTTTCTTTTCCCTTGCTCTTTTGTTATTTTCTAGCTTCCTTTGAAAAGGGTTTTTAGGTTACATGATTCAAACCAGCAATAACTGATAGAAATAAATTAAGAAAAAAAATCACACAGGACCAGGCAAAACGCTTTTTAACTTGCATTTAGTTGTAAGCAACCCAGTATTTAAAAATAAGAAAACATTATCTGTACTTTATATGAGATACTAAGATAAGGAAGTATAAGGAGGTACTGTTTTAAATAATACCAGTTTAAGATTAATTCCTACAGGCAACTCTATTACATGAGAATTCACGAATTTCATCCCCCAAATATCAAATTTTAGGTTAGAAGAGCACAAAGTTTGGGGCTTAATCAGAATGCAAGGAACTTTTTTTTTTTTTTTTTTTTTTTTTTTACAGAAAACAGAAACTGTTGACAGAAAGCTGTTAGGAAAAAGTAGAATTTTTCCCAAACAAATTTAATTTCCAGCTATTTTTCTCTAGTCATATTCCACTACATATATATGTCTCTGTGCAATTAAAATAACTTAATTTTTATTGATTTGGAGCAATTGCATAATACTCCTGATCTTGTTGAAATCATCACAGTAAAAACCAAATTGGCACCTTGACATCCTAACATTTATCCAAAAACTGTAAAGCCCCCTACTCCCCGCAAAAAGTCTTTTAGTCAAAGGGTAGCTTTCTTTTCCAGTCTATGTGGGATTTATACTCTCATGCTGATTTATTTCATTTCATTTTGTTTGTATTTCCAGAGACATCAAATTTAAACATTTCTTTTAACTCGATCTTTCTTAAGAAATGCAAATGGTCAGTAAGCATATTGGATTATATAATAAAGAAGCCTATCTAATAACACTGTTAAGTGCTGTGACTTAATATTCCCCATACATTGTTTGTTATTTCTTTAAAAAATGGCACTTAGGGCTGTTTATAAGGTCAGCAAAAATAAACAGTTGAAAAGAGCTACACATTTAAAAAGAAGCCATGCAGAAAGAAAAAAAAAATACCTTTAGTATCTTGTTCAGGTTCACTTTCTTCTGTTAATAAAAACAAGACAAAACAAACACACACAATAAACACGCAAACAAAACAACACATCATGAAAAGGGAAATCTTTGACCACAGAAACATCAATTGTGCAACAAGATTAATTAGAAGCTGCTTGTTTCTTATTTCAGTAAGAAACAAATGCAATCAAGGGAAACTGCTGACCTTTTGAAAGCAAACTATTAAACGACACAAGATTTCAAAATGATTACTTTTAGCCAGGCAGTATTATACAGAAAATAAACTACAGCACACCTAACAATGTAGCTCTTTCATGAATTTTTATTCTAATGTTGACAATTACCCTTTCTTTCAAGGCTACAGAGTGCCTACTATTCTCATACATTGCGATCCCCCCTCTTAGCTCACAGTCTCCTCTTACCAGGCCCTGCTGTGAAGTCAGTGGTGTTGAATCTGGGATCTCAGCTATCATTTCTATGGCAATAGACTCATGTTGTGGTAAACAGAGGATTAGGGGGTTTCTGCAGAATAGAACCTACCACCAACAGAGATCTGCAACTCTGCACCAACACAGAAGCTGCTTGGAGAGCAGAAAAGAGCAAATCATTACCTTCTGGGAATCTACTAAGGAAGTAAGGTCCACAGGATATTGTAAAATGTTTAGATTGGATAGAAAGAATTGAGAATTTATAAATGTTTAAAAATCCTAGAAGAGAGATAACAAAACCAAATTAATTGTTCCAAAATGTTTAATATAACCATGTTAGACATAGTCCCCACATGGAACTCTAGTTTTCTTTCCTGAAGTTTTATTTGTTCATGTCAATTTGAATCTTTCTTAGAGTTAGTAATAAGTCAACTGCAATATTTATTTGTAAGTAAAAAATGGTCATGCTATTGCTAACAAACCTTCAATGACAATAACAACATTCAATGCATAGTCCTTCACAGATTATGGATATTTTCATGCACATTTTTTATGTGATCCCGTTTAACTCTCGCCACATCTCTGTAATTGAACATAATTGATATTATCCATCCTAAGTTTGTGAACCTGTACATGCAGTGGAAATGATCTGCCAGCAACCGCATCATGGATGCCAAGGACCATGCATCCATCCAGATGAACTTAGCCAAGGTTGACAAGGTTATAGGCAGGTTTAATGGTCAATTTAAAACCTATACTGTCTGTAGGGCCATTCTCAGAATGGGTGAGTCAGATGACTCCATTCTCTGACTGGTCAAGACCAACAGCATCTCAAAGAACTTCTGATTGGAGAGAATTGTGAGTGTTGAATATTTGTCATAAATAAATAGTGAAACCCTTCACTTTCTCTCCCCAAAATTAGCCCATTTTCTGGACAAAGGGTCTAAGTCTTAGAGATTTGCTGCAGGTGCAGAGTCAGAAATTCAACCCCCTTTACAGACATTGAGTCTTCCCAATGAGAAGGTCTCATATTTACACTTAACACCCAATCCCCTTACATTTAAGTGAATTTGTAATTCCTCATTGAGATTCTACTGTCTGAACTTTCCCTACCTCCATCAACTCAGTGGTACATTCTTGGTTTTTGTTTTTAAGCATCAAGTTCAAAAACTATTTAAAACTTCTAAATTGAATATATTTATTGTTAAAAGGAGATTTAGAGGTTGTCCATCAAATATACCTTCAAATGAAGAAATCTTTTTTTTACAATATTCCTAACGGTGCCTGGTAAAAGCACAGGTATTGGATAAATATTAGTTTCTTTCATATTTAAAACTGGTCATCTGGACATTAGGAAACTGCAGATTCCCTGTCTGTATCACAGACTTCAATCAGGAGAAATAAAAAAGGTCCATGACTGGGCCTGATTAGACCTGAAAAATTGCATTCGAATGCCTTTGGGCTGGACACAACTTTCTAGAGCCCCAGAACAAAGTGCTTGTTTCTAAGTTTGGGAAAAAAAAAACCCAAAACAAAACAAAGCAAAACAAACAAACAAACAAACAAAACATACTCTCTCTCTCCCTTTTTCTTTTCCCTTTATCAGCCAAGTAACTTAGAGTGGTTGGGATGGCCATGGTGTTTTTACAGGGATATTAAGTGTCTTTATTCTGCAACTGTGGTATCTCCAAAACTTTATTCCACTAAAGTTAAAGAGTATCAGTAATTTTTTTCCATCAGTAAATTTTGAGAATTATATTCACTTGTCATTTTCTTCTCTTAGAGTGTTCTTTGTCAGGGTTCAAGGGCAACTGCAGGTCAATTCTGAGTCTCCTTTCAGTTTTGCTCCATGACCTATACAGGACTATACTTGAACTCTACTTTGAGTATAGGCTCAATTTTAGACAATGTTAATTTTCCTTTGACGTTTTTCACTTTGATGTTATTGCTGTTACTACTGTTTGTTTTGCCTTATTTGTTTGGGATTGGAAGCAGTGCAAAATTTTGAAAGAATACACCTATTTCATCCACTGTAAATAAACAGTGGATGAACTCAAGAAATGAAAGAATGTCTAAGATTTGTCATTTTCCTAGGAGGAAGCTTGGAAGTTCTACCAGAAATTATAGTTTCAGTTATAGACTATCAAAATTTCTTTCTAATGCAAATATTTTATACCTCTTTATAGATACAAATTTATATATGTTTATGCATTAACATACACACATTTACATGCATGTGCACACAATTGAGGTTACTTTAAATTAGAGAAAATTATGCAAGTAAAGTCTATAGGCCTATTTCAGCTCAGGTATAGTTATTCACTGTATGACTTTGTTGGTCATTTTAAGCTCAAACAGTAGTCCTAGTTTTTCCACATATCCTGCTTGCCTAGCCTACTATGATCACCCTTGACTTCTGAACTTGTTGTCTTACCACTTATCAATTTTAAAATATTCTGCTTCATATTCTTTATTCCCATTTAATGACTAAATTTTTATTTAACTGTTTTATATGTAATGCATTGTTCTTGTCTTCCAAACTGATTTGTAATCTTCTTTAGGGAGGTTAGGGCTAGAATTAAACTGGGATTAGTATCACACTTTTGTTGTTGGTTTATTTTCCTCTAAAGTCCAGCACAGTCTCTTGCAGAAAAAAGAACACGCTTATTGTTAAACAAGTCATTTGCCAGTTGCATTAGTGGGTCATTTTCATCCGATTTTGTTGGAATTGTCCAATAGGATATTTAGAATAATCAATGACTGCTCTTATTGGACTAATTGAAGATATAATTTATTCAGTTCACTTCAACATCCAAGGTAAATAGTAATCCATAATTTTCTTGAAAAGTTTTATTTATGAGAAACTCAGTACCATAGTAGCAACACATTTTGAACAACTGTGCTATAAAACAGAGAGAATATCTGTAACTCAAAATCAAACCAAAACCAATCTCTTTATAATCACTATATATAAGACCTTTTTCCTACTTCTATCCACCTAACAAGAATGAAAAAAGAAATTCATCAAATAGTTTTGTTTCCAAGATTGATAGCCACAATTTAACATTCTGATTGCTCACTTTTGAACTCACGTTTCTCTTATTTTGTGGTACTCAGAACAAAGTTAACACAGAGAGAGTCTAACAAATTCTAAGAACAGCAAGATCCTAAGTGCTCAGCTTCTATGCAGACATATTTGCATAATTTTTATTTAGTGATATGACACAGCACATTAATTTCATTGAAAATCATGAATATCCAACCCTTGTTTTTAATATCTTCCTAATAGTTTATCTACCCAAGTTTGAACGTGAATGTTTGTGTGTGTGTGTGTGTGTGTTATGATTCTAGAGAAGATAAAATAAGTTTTTCCTACTCAATTCACTGTATTACTTGTTTGGAGAAAGAATTTGGAGGGGAAATCTATTGTTACATAGAAGAAGGAAAGCCATAAAGATTCCATGATAGAAATAAAAGTAAAAACATCTAGTAAAATCATACAGATTACATAGACCTGTGGAAAGAAAGAGACAAAACCAGAAGAGAAAACAGGCAGAGCTGTGGAAAGGTTTGTCTTCTTTTGACACAAGAGTGGACGCTGCCAAGAAGATAATAGGAATTTGGCCATGTAGAGTCAAAGTCTCAGAAGAGATTGAAATCATACATTCTTTGTGCTTTGTTAGATGGCACAGGGACCTCCTCTTTCTGCTAATGGAGTTATCATAAGACAAAACATGCAAATAAAGCAAGCAGAATTTGGAGGTGAAGCCAAATAAGATCTGGCTAGCTCCACTTTGGGAGAGGTATTTTGGAAAGGTTTGAGCAATAATCAAATACTGAAATCATGAAGGGAAAGAATTTGAGATATGTATGAAAGGGCTCCTTTGAACATGGGCATTCCAAAGAGCTTTCAGGTATACTGGTCAATTTCTTATCTCAGTGATTAGGGTCAAGTCAATGTAAGTAATAAATCATGTAGTGGCATATAGCATAAAGATTAAGTGAAGAGACTCTGGATTTAGGCTGCCTGGTTAGAAGCCTTGTTATACAATTAATTTCTAATAGGGTATTTCTGCTATATAGGAAAACTGTTAATATATGTGTACATAAATATGTGTTTTATTTGTAAATAGGATTAATTATCATATTAGTTAAAGTAGCTTTGGAGTTGATACTCTTGTGTTTTCTAGATGGATAAAAA
>NW_012108252.1:6403895-6408107 GCF_000951045.1 Mandrillus leucophaeus | reverse complement strand
TCAAAGATCAGTTAGCTGTAAGTATTTGGCTTTATTTCTGGGTTCACTATTCAGTTCCACCAATCTCTGTGCCCATTTTTATACCAGTACCATGCTGTTTTGGTGTCTGTGGCATTGTAGTATAGTTTGAAGTTGGGTGAGGCAATGCCTCCAGATTTGTTCTTTTTGCTTAGTCTTGCTTTGGCCATGTGGGCTCTTTTTAGATTCCATATGAATTTTAGGATTGCTTTTTTAAAATTCTGTGAAGAGTAATGGTGGTATTTCAATGTGAATTGCATTGAATGACTTAAAGCAATGACCATTGCTTTAGGCAGTATGGTCATTTTCACAATATTGATTCTACCCATCTATGAGCACGGGATGTGTTTCCTTTTCTTTGTGCCATCTATGATTTCTTTCAGCAGTGTTTTGTAGCTTTCCTTGTAGAAGTCTTTCACCTCCTTGGTTAGGTATATTCCTAAGTATTTTATTTTTGTAGCTATTGTAAAAGTGGTTGAGTTCTTGATTTGATTCTCAGCTTGGTCACTGTTGGTGTATAGGAGAGCTGCTGTTTTGTGTACATTAATTTTGTATCCTGAAACTTTGCTGAATTCATCTACCAATTCTAGGAGCTTTTTGGATGAGTCTTTAGGGTTTTCTAGGTATAAGATTATATCATCAGCAAACAATGACATTCTGACTTCCTCTTTACTGATTTGGATACCCTTTATTTCTTTCTGTGGCTAGGACTTACAGTGCTATGTTGAATAGAAGTGGTGAAAGTGGGCATCCTTATCTTGTTTCAGTTCTCAGGGGTAATGCTTTCAGCTTTTCCCCATTCAGTATAATGTTGGCTGTGGGTTTGTCATAGATGGCTTTTATTGCCTTAAGGTGTGTCTTTTCTATGCTGATTTTGCTGAGGGTTTTAATCATAAAGGGATGCCAGATTTTGTCAAATGCTTTTTCTACGTCTACTGAGATGATCATGTGATTTTTGTTTTTGATTCTGTTTATGTGGTGTATCACATGTATTGAGTTACATATGTTAAACCATCCCTGCATCCCTGGTATGAAACCCACTTGATCATGGTAGATTATCTTTTTGATATGTTGTTGGATTCCGTTCACTAGTACTTTGTTGAGAATTTTTGCATCTATGTTCATCAGGTGTATTGGTCTGTAGTTTTCTGTTTTGGTTATGTCCTTTCCTGGTTTGGTATTAGGGTGATACTGGCTTCATAGAATAATTTAGGGAGGATTCCCTCTTTGTCTATCTTGTGAAATAGTGTCAATAGGATTGGTATCAATTCTTCTTTGAATGTCTGATAGAATTCAGCTATGAATCTGTCTGGTCCTGGACTTTTTTTCTTGGCAGTTTTAAAATTACCATTTCAGTCTTGCTGCTTGTTATTGGTCTGCTCAGAGTTTCCACATCTTCCTGGTTTAATCTAAGAGGGTGGTATATTTCTAGGAATTTATCTGTCTCCTCTAGGTTTTCTAGTTTATGCCCATAAAGGTGTTCATATTGGCCTTGAATAATCTTTTGTATTTCTGTGGTATCAGTTGTAATATCTTCCATTTAATTTCGAATAAAGCTTATTTGGATGTTCTCTCTTCTTTTCTTGGTTAATCTAGCTAATGATCTATCAATCTTATTTATCTTTTCAAAGAACCAGCTTTTTGTTTCATTTATCTTTTGTATTGTTTTCCATTTCAATTTCATTTAGTTCTACTCTCATCTTTTTTATTTCTTTTCCTCTTCTGCATTTGTGTTTAGATTGTTCTTGTTTCACCAACTGCATGGAGAATTGGAAGTGTGGATTTGGATTGTATATATGTACTTTTTCAGACTTTTTGATGTAGGCATTTAATGCTATGAATTTTCCTCTTAGCACCGCTTTTGCTGTATCCCAGAGGTTTTGATAGGCTGTGTCACTATTTGTTACTATTATCGTTCAGTTCAAAGAATTTTTTAATTTCCATCTTGACTTCATTGTTGACCCATCAATCATTCAGGAGCAGGCTATTTAGTTTCCATGTATTTTCATGGTTTTGTGGGTTCCTTTTGGAGTTGATTTCCAGTTTTATTTCACTGTGGTCTGACAGAATATTTGATATAATTTCTATTTTCTTAAATTCATGGCCTATCATATGGTCTGTCTTGGAGAATGTTCCATGTGCTGATGAATACAATGTATATTCTGTAGTTGTTGGGTAGAATGTTCTGTAAATATCTGTTAGGTACATTTGTTGTAGGGTATAGTTTAATTCCATTTTTTCTTTGTTGACTTTTTGTCTTGATGATCTGTCTAGTGCTGTCAATGTAGTATTAAAGTCCCTCACTATTATTGTGTTGCCATCTCTCTTATTTTTACGGTCTAGTAGTAATTGTTTTATAAATTTGGGCACTCCAGTGTTAAGGTGTATATACAGTTAGGATCGTGATATTTTCCTGTTGAACTAGTGCTTTTATCATTGTATAATGTCCCTCTTTCTCTTTCTTAACTGCTATTGCTCTATAGTTTGTTCTGTCTGGTATGAGAATAGCTTCTCCTGCTCGCTTTTGGTGTCTCTTTGTATGGAATATGTTTTTCTATCCCTTTACCTTAAGTTTATGTTAATCCTTATTTTAGGTGAGTCTCTTGAAGATAGCAGAAACTTGGTTGGTGAATTTTTATCCATTCTGCTATTCTGATCTTTTAAGTGGAGCACTTAGGCCATTTACATTCAATGTTAGTATTGAGATGAGAGGTACTATTCTATTCATTGTGCTATTTGTTGCGTGAATACCTTGTTGTTGTTGTTGTTTTCGTTGTGTTTTTGTTATATAGGTCCTGTGAGATGTATGCTTTAAAGAGGTTCTATTTTGGTGTATTTCCAGAATTTGTTTCAAGATTTAGAGTTCATTTTAGATTGTGGTGCTGGTTTTGTGGTGGCTAGTTCTCTCAGCATTTGTCTGGAAAAGACCATATCTTTCCTTCATTTATGAAGCTTAGTTTCACTGGATACAAAATTATTGGCTGATAATTGTTTTGTTTTAGGAGGCTAAAAATAGGACCCCAATTTCTTCTAGCTTGTAGGATTTCTGCTGGGAAATCTGCTGTTACTCTGCTAGGTTTTCCTTTTTAGGATACCTGATGCTTTTGCCTCAGAGCTCTTAGTATTCTTTTCTTCATCTTGACTCTAGGTAACCTGATAACTATGTGCCTAGGCAATGATCTTTTTGCAATGGATTTCCCAGGTGTTCTTTGAACTTCTTGTATCTGGATGTCTAGATCTCTAGCAAGACCAAGGAAATTTTCCTTGAATATTTCCTCAAATATGTTTTCCAGACTTTTAGATTTATCTTCTTTCTCTTCCTCCTTCCAACTATTCTTAGGTTTGGACTTTTAACATAGTCCCAAACTTCTTCAAGGCTTTATCCATTTTTAAAAATTATTTTTTCTTTGTCTTTGATGGATTTGGTTAATTCAAGCCTTGTCTTCAAGCTCTGAAGTTCTTCTGCTTGGTGATTCTGTTACTGAGACTTTCTGGTGCATTTTGCATTGACACTATTGTAGTTTTAAAATGTGTCCACAAATTCTCCCTTGGAAAAGTAGAGTATAGTTCCTCTCCTCTCCTTGGAAGCAGGCTGAACTTAGACTCACTTCTAATAAATAGGATGTGGCAGAAGTGACTGTGTGTGGCTTTTGAAACTAGAATGAAAAACATTACTAACTCCTCCCTGTTCTCTATCAGATCATCTACTCTGGGTGAAGCAAGGTGCCAGAGTGTGGGGACACTTAAGTAGCCTGAGGAGAGACCCACATGGGGAAGAAGGGAGGCTTTGCACTGGCCAGCTTCCATTTATACCAACTTAAGAGTCAACCACATTTGAATTAGATCCTCCAGCCCAGTCAAGCTTTCAGATTACTGCAGAAGTGGCCAACATCTTGACTGCAAACATAATCCAGAGATCAGCCTGGGACCACTCTGTATTTCCTGAGTTGTGGAAACTAGGAAGTGATTGTTGTTATTATTTTAAACCATTGAGTTTCTGTGTAATTGGTTAGAGAGAAATAGATAACTAATACAGATACTACAGCAAATTGTAGTAAAAGTACTGATTATCAAAGGTAAAGAGAAAAATGTAAAAGTTAACACAGAGAAGAACTCTGTTACCTATCAAAGAATTATAGTTACAATGACAGAACACTTCTCATCAATTGATGCAAGAAGACATAGGACAATGCT
>NW_012108252.1:6401759-6403350 GCF_000951045.1 Mandrillus leucophaeus | reverse complement strand
GATGGCACTTAAGCCATCATACAGCCCTGAGGCCAGAGAGAAAGACTGATGGAAATGCAAAAGGTTCACTAAAAGATGGGAAGAACAGATTTAGAGCTCCAATGTATGTTTACAGGAGTGAGAGAAGTAGAGAAGAGAAGGAATAGCAGAGAGGTTGTATTTGAAGACAAAATGGTGGAGATTTTCTAGGCTTGAAGCAATACCTGAATCCCCAGATCAGTTAAAGTGGTGGCTTTTAAAACTCGAAATTCATCGAATCACTTATGAAGTTTAAGCAAGCAAACAAACAAACAATTAAATGCTGGACACACGATTTAGGTTACTGAATCAAAATTTTTTGCCTGGGTTTTGGGGATGAGTATTTTGCAGAAGTACTTGAAGACTGCCTTTCAAGTGGCAGTGGGATTGCAAACCTCTGCCATAATAGTGCATAGGAGGATTAATAAAAACAATTTGACATTGTTGTTGTTTTTAAAAATTTTTTCATTTCTGAGATTTTGGTGCACCCATCACCTAAGCAGGGTACACTGTACCCAATATGTAGTCTTTTATCCCTCAGCCCCCTTCCACTCTTTTCCCCTGAGTCCCCAAAGTCTAATGTATCATTCTTATGTCTTTGCATCCTCATTATTTTAGCTGCCATTTATGCGTGAAAACATACAATGTTTGGTTTTCCATTCCTGAGTTACTTCTCTTAGAATAATGATCTCCAATTCCATCCAGGTTGCTGTGAATGCCATTATTTCATTCCTTTTTATGGCTAAGTAGTATTCCATGGTATGTGTATATACACACACACACACACACATACACACACACACACATATATACACATATATATACACATATGTATGTGTGTGTATATATGTGTCTATGTAGTAGTATTCCATGGTGTATGTGTATGTGTGTGTGTGGAGAGATATATATAGATCTAAATATCTATGTATCTATCTATATATCACATTTTCTTTACCACTGGTTGATTGATGGGCATTTGGGCTGGTTCTATATTTTTGCAATTGCAAATTGTGCTGCTGTGAACATGGAAGTGTAAGTATCTTTTTTGTATAATCACTTCTTTTCCTCTGGGTAGATGCCTAGTAGTGGGATTGCTGGATAAAATGGTAGATCTACTTTAATTCTTTAAAGAATCTCCACATTGTTTTCCATAGTGGTTGTACTAGTTTACATTCCCACTAACAATGTAAAAGCGTTCCCTTTTCACCACATCCATGCCAATACCTATTACTTTTTTTTATAGCCATTCTTGCAGGAGTAAGGTGATATAACATTGTGGTTTTGATTTGCATTTCCCTGATAATTAGTGATGTTGAGCATTTTTCCATATGCTTGTTTGGCCATTTGTATATCTGTTCACGTCCTTAGCCCACTTTTTGATGGGATTTTTTTTTTTTTTTTTTGTCTTGCTGTTTGAGTTCTTTGTAGATTCTGGATATTAGTCCTTTGTCAGATCCATTATTTGCAAAATTTTCTCCCATTCTGGGGGTTGTCTGTTAACTCTGCTGATTATTTCTTTTGCTGTACAGAAGCTTGTCAGTTTAATTAAGTCCCATCTTTTTTTTTTTTTTTT
>NW_012108252.1:6391576-6401709 GCF_000951045.1 Mandrillus leucophaeus | reverse complement strand
ATCTAATTGAATGAACTAATAAATAATACATTTCAGAAATAAGAAATTGGAAACAGAAGAAAAAAGGCACACAAAGAATGAATGATGAACACAGCAATTGGTGGCATATATTGATAGAATTATTTAACTATGGACCATAAAATAATTCAATGTTTTAAGATAAATAAAAGTTTGGATAATGCCAAGGAAAATGACAGAGGATGAGGGAAGATGCCATTAGAAGAGATTTTAAAGAATGATAAGATGCTTGCCTTAGTTAAGGAGACTGGAGAAGATACTATATGATCTTAAACTTTGTTAGAATTATAGCATCATATATGTATATTAAAATGTAAAAGTAATCACTGAAATATAACATTGTGATCCATAATTTCAAAATCAGCAAAGTGGTTGTGGGGTGGGGTAAAGTGGAGAATTAAAAAGCATATAACAATCCACCAGAAAACAGGAATTAAAAAAAGAAGCAGAGGAAAGAAACAGCATAATACACAATAGAAATCAGTCTAACGAATAATAGAAATAAATTTTCAGAATAAATACAAAGACCTACACTTATCTACTAAAAATAAAGTCTTTTGAATTGGATTACAAAAGTATTTAGCTATATTCTGCTTACAAGATGGGAAGGAGGTTGGAAGAAAGGGATAGAAGAGTACCAAACAAAGAGCATAGGAAAACACCAAACAAAAGAAAAATGTGATAATGATATTAATATCAAACAATTCAGAATTATGATAAAAGGCATTATTAAAAAAGGGATGAAGAGGAACATCATCCAACGGTTAAAAATACAATCTACAGAGGAGGAATTACAACAATAATTAATGTATATGCACTTAACAATGTAATTTCAAAACATAAAGTCTAAACGGATAGAATTGAGAGAAGATATAAGAAAAGCTGCTAAGGCAAAGCTAAAGTTCTCCAAATTAAACCCTATTGAGAGTTTTTTGTGAATGTCCCCTGTGGAGAAGGCCAATTTTAAATGACAAGGGCGGCATTCAAAAGGAAGGCCATTTTTTTCAAACATCAAGAAAGGACAAACATGACAGTTGCCTATGATTCTAAATGCATTTTAGTATTCTGGTACAGTATTAATTTATTGAAATAGAAAATTAAAATATAATGTTTATAAATGCTACAGAGTATTTCTCAAAATAGAAAATTACAAATGCTTCTCAGTTTAAGTTATCCTTGCCTCTAAATTTACTTCTCAAAAAATTTTCTGAGCTTTCCATTACTTTGTGAGAATTTATTTGGTGACAGCATTAATGTTTAAGATGACTTGTGAAAATTTTAGAAAGTAAGAAGTGTGTATCAAGAAGAAGTGTAAAAATTATTCTAATTATACAAAGTACTCTGTCTTTTGCCATTTAAAAAATATACTCTTTTCTGAAGATCATTTTATTAGGTTAGTGCAAAAAAAAAGCAATTGCAGTTTTTCCCATTATTTCTTTTGTACCAACCTAATATTTTCTTTTTTCTTTTTTTTTTCCAACTTTTATTTTAAGTTCAGGGGTACATGTGCAGGATGTGCAGGTTTGTTACATAGGTAAATGTGTGCCATGGTGGTTGGCTGCACAGGTCAGCCCATCACTTAGGTAATAAGCCTAGCCTCCATTAGCTCCTCTTCCTGAAGCTCTCCAGCTCTCCTTCCTCCCACTCCCAGCCTCTGACAGGCCCCAGTGTGTGTTTTACCCCCCATGTGTCCATGTGTTCTCATCGTTCAATTCCCACTTATAAGTGAGAATATGTGGTGTTTGGTTTTCTGTTCCTGTGTTAGTTTGCTAAGGATAATGGCTTCCAGCTCCATCTATGTCCTTTCAAAGGGCATAATCTCGTTCCTTTTTATGGCTGCATAGTATTCCATGGTGTATATGTACCACATTTTCTTTATCCAGTCTATCATTGATGGGCTTTTATGTTGGTTCCATGTCTTTGCTATTGTGAAGAGTGCTGCAATTTAGTGAAATGGCAC
The DNA here is from genome assembly GCF_000951045.1 of Mandrillus leucophaeus. NCBI lineage: Eukaryota > Metazoa > Chordata > Mammalia > Primates > Cercopithecidae > Mandrillus > Mandrillus leucophaeus. The sequence continues at coordinate 6,399,731 of NW_012108252.1, read as the reverse complement.
TAAGAAAATAAAATAATATTTGTTCCTAGATTATTTTATTTTCATAGTGCCATTTCATTAAATTGTTTATCATTTTCCTTATAGTCAATATGTTGAGAAAATCTCTGACCATTTGGTAAATAAGAACACCATTGCAGGGCTTTTTCAAAGGACAAACTCAGAGGTTGGGAAGTCAAAATCTTAGTAGTATGATACTTTCCTTACTCCCATGCACAATACCCTAACAGCAATGCAGGTGGTAGACTTGGGTCCTCACTTCACTCTTACTAGCTGTTTTTTCTGAGTTGTTGTTCAACTTCTCTGAACTTCAGGTTTTTTATCCAGAAAACGTAGTTATTAACTTCCAAGTCATAGAAATGTGGAGAAGATTAAATGACATGATTTATATAAAGCAATTAATTAATATAGCAGCTAACTCATAACTGGGAAGTACTAGAGGTAAATTTTGAAGCCAAGTCTTCTAGTTCTTTTTCTTCCTCCAGAGCTTCTTAGATCTCTAGGATATCTTTCTGAGTCATGAAAGCTGTTCCTTTAACTGACTTCAAAGGGAGAAGGCTTTATTTTATTTTGTAATGTCAATCTGCTTTAGCTGGCTACATCCTAAATATTGATCATGTTAAGTACCCTTTTCCAGGTGTTAAAAAGCACATCCTTAACTCCTTTCATAAACTGAATTATTTGAGAGACAGAAATCACTCTGTGGAGAGTGAAATTTATTATTTAGACCCTGTTATTAAAACATAGATGCTAATCTATATAGATTATTTGGATCTGTTCTTAAATAGATTATTTGTCTCATCTAGCAGCATATTTTAAGAATAACTGAGTTGGAGATGCCTGTTAGAAGGCAACGACTACAAAGAACAAAATGGGTCAAATTGTTTTTATTTTTTGACTTAAAAAACACGTGGCCCAGGGGTGGTTGAAAAAGTAATCCTATTGAGGCTCTGTGATACTTTGTTTCTGAACAGATACTTCCTTTCACCCCTTATCATTAAAAGAAAACCTAGCAATAATGACAAACCTAAATAAATACCTGGTTTCTCTTTCCTGACTCTTGGTAGCTAAAGCAAAGAAACCTGATCCTGGTGTACTGCCACTGTTTACATTTCTGTCTGCTTTGAAGCAGGGCAATGCCTGAAGAGGTTTACCCACTGTGGCTCCATCTCTGAAGGAGTCGGAAGGCAAGCTCCTTTAGAAAACATACACATCATCCTCAAATACAATGAGTCTCTTCTCCAGGACAAAATAAGGGCTGCCTGCCTCAATGATATGATTCCCTCCCATGGCTTGGGTTGGGAACATTTCTGTGGCCTTTGAGATGGTAACGTTTTTCTCACTTGTAAATATGGATGGTGAATGATGAGTATGAGCAAGAAATATTTACCATGTAAATCAGACGAGAGCTACACAAAGTTTCCTTGTTTTTGTTTCAGTCTTAGACGTATATAGAGCAACTGCACTTTTGTTAAACTGGTTCTGAAAATATATTAGAAGTTTAATCATCAGCCAATAAAATATGCGACTTCATTCCTGATTCACTTTTTTCTTCTTAAAGAAAGTTCATTTTCTGTTTTTGATGGGAGGAGATGCTAAACTGCTTAATCACCATGACAAAGAAGTATTTCTTAGTTTACCTTTTTGAAACGTTTTTATTTTCAAATAATTTTAGATTTACAAAGAGTTGCAAAGACAGTATAAAAGATTTTTTATAACTATAAAAGTTGCAAAGACAGTATAAAAGATTTTTTATAACTATAAAAGTTGCAAAGACAGTATAAAAGGTGAACATGTACTGTTCACCCAACTTCCCCTAATGCTAGCATCCTATATAGCCATGGTACTTTTATCAACATCTTAGTTTACTTTTAAATAACTTTTTTGATCTAAGCTCAGCAAGATGCCTGCACTCTGACATGCGTTAAACGAGCTGAGGTCTATTAAGAACAAGATTTTTGTTTTAGCTAACCAGAAATTTTAGTTGGAAAAATAAATAGAAGCCATAAACTTAATCTTAAATCATACCACAGTATCCTGGTTGCCTAAAGTGGCTTGGGTTGAGAACATTTCTGTGGCCTTTAAGATAGAATTCTGGATGCCAGATAAGGCCATATGCTTCCAAACCATAGGTTCCCACATTGTCAGGATGTTAGGTATCTACCCATTTAAAAATTATGTCTAAGAGAGGGCTAGCCACAGTGGCTCACACCTGTAATCCTAGCACTTTGGAAGACTGAGGCAGATGGATCACTTGAGTTCAGGAGCTTGAGAGCAGGCTGGACAACATGGTGAAGCCCCATCTCCACTAAAAATACAAGAATTAGCCAGGCATGGTGGTACATGCCTGTAATCCCAGCTACTCAGGAGGCTGAAGCATGAGAATTGTTTGAACTTGGGAGGCAGAGGTTGTAGTGAGCAGAGATTGTGCCACCGTACTTTAGCCTGGACGACAGAGAGAGACTCTGTCTCGGAAAAAAAAAAAAAAAAAATGCAAGAGGAGATACCAAAGAAGATGATCTCCATGTTAGCCTGTGAATCAAATCACAGTTTATTCTGTTTTTATAGCACCACTAATACATACTGTCCCAAACTCTCTAATCCTTCTTTTACTCCCTGGTTATGAGTCAGTGTCAGGCTGTGCTTGCCTGGTAAATCTGAAATTTTTCCTCTATTTTCTTTTTCCTCCCTCAGTGTGATATGATCCTCACCAAGAGCTCCTCACTCTTCATCAATCAAAGCCCTGTTGGCCCTCACCTCTCTGAAGCTTTCCCTGACCTTTCCCTATCTCCTCTGTCCTGTGTGTATAACCCTACACAAAATTCTATCATTGCAAACATATTGCACTTTGCCTGTTTGCGTATCCATCTTCCTCACTAGATTTGAATACTTTTCAAGAAATAAACTACGCCTTATTTTTTCTCTGTATCCTTAAGAGTTACCTCATGGCATGGAACATAATAGGCCTTCCACAGATGGGTGAATTTGAAGCTATTCTAACATTTATATCTTACTATTTGCAGATAAGCTTTCTCTTTGAATTGTTTAGATTCATCTGGAATAAAGACCTTCTAAGTAGAAAACCTGAAGTCAATGTTTTTCAAAATGTGGTTCATGGGTCACTGCATTAAGGATCATTTGGGGTGTTGTTAAAAAGCACTAACATAAACCTATCAAATAAGAATAACTGGGGAATGCATCCTGAAGCTGTCAGTTAGTAAGATCTCCAGATGCTTCTGATGTGCACTGGCGTTTGAGAACCACTTGGAGAAGTTCCATGAATCCATCAACTTAGTTATTTCGTTCTCTTTCCACAGAGGTTTTAAGGAGGGTATAATTGATATGGCCATAAATTAAATGAATAACAATATATTAGGATCAGGGAGAAAACCTCTGGATGGTTTGGTGTAACAGATACTATGACTAAGCTTCAAACTGGATTCTAAGATACATGCCAGGCAGAGCAAAAAACAAAGTAAAAGAAAATTAAGTACACAGTACTTACTATAAGAAGGGATAAAATGTCAGTTTCTCAGGGGAGACCCTTCTCCCCCACCCAGGCACTAAGTTTTTTTTCAGAATAAGCATGAGTTAAAGGTTTTATTTAACTCATTCACAAGGAAACCAGTGAAGTGTTGCAACGAGGTGAAAGGAGAATCCCAAGGACAGACACATTTATAGATCGGGAATATTAAAATGACCGTGCAAACAGAGCCAAATTGGGTTTTTTGGTTGTTTTTCCACTGGACAGAATTCATTTGTGTGTCTATGGACAAGAACAATTTAGCATTGCTGCCAGTTATGTACAATTTATAAAGCTGTAAAACAGCTCCCACAGAACTGGAATAAGACAACACAGGTGTACTCTAGAATGACCACACACAGTTTTCCATTTAAGCACAAAATTTTCCTTATAGTCTCCCCACTTTTGATTAAAAAGAACCTCAAAGATTCTTGGTGACAAACTGAGTATGGCCTTATTAGATTTAGCCTGGTTCTTTACACAGGTGCATTAAGAATGTTAACCATATCGGCCTTCTTTAAGTTTGTTCCACTGGAGGTCTCTATAATAAATCTCAGCTTGATCTTCTACAAGTTTCTAGTAATTTGCTGTGCTGAAGCTAAGGATGTAAGTCCAAGGAAATCTCTCCATAAAATTTCATCTGCAGTATCTATACATTTTGGCCTCATTCCTTTCTCCTTGAAATTTTCAAAACATCTCAAGGATGTTGGCCTGCCAGGAAAGTGACCTGCCTTACCACCTGCGAGGATGGACCTTGTATAAATCCAGGTCAGTTTTCCTCGGAGACCTTTGCCAACACTGGCTCCATCAAGTCAACCTTAGTTCCCAAAAAGGGACTGATCAGGCACAGGCTATGGCTTCCCCAGGCTGGCAGGAAGCTCCTCTGCAGCCATTGTTCACAGAGTTGCAGCCAGGCACTACATTTTTAAAGTGATTTCTCACTTGGGATTTACTTGGGAGCAGTGAGTGCCAGAATGGATCAATATTTTCAACAAGATTTTTGGCAAATATCTATTTCTGTAGTGAATAAAATATGATATAAGCTCAGGATACACACTAAGGCCACCTTCTCTTTTATGTTGTACTATTTTTTTTTTAAACAGGTTGACTCCAAATAGCCTCTCTCCTGTTAGCCATTAAAGGCATCTCTTTACACAGCTTCTTAGATAAGCTTCCCTTCATCACTTGTCACGGTGAAGCCACACCAAAGTTATAATCTCTAACAAGTAACAAGAATGCAGGTACAAAGCATTACTGATTGAAAGTAGATTTATGTTCTTTGGAGACCAGATGAGCAGTTGTTAATGTTGACATTCTATTTATGAAATTTGAGAAGCTTGACTAGCAGTATTCTCTGGATAGATGTCATCCAGCTTTATAACAATGTAAACAACAGACAATAATACCAACAGTAGCAAATACTTATCAAAGAGCTACTGCATGGACGCTGTGAATATGCTATCTGAGTCCATTTTAAGAACCCCATGTTCTAGATAATATTAGCCCCCATTTCACAAATGAGGAAATAGACTTGCAGTGGTCAAGTCAATTATCCTACCTCACATAACTGGTAAGCAGCGCAGTCAGGATTAACACCCAGGTCTGTCTGATACTAAAGCATGTGAACTCTGCAGAGTATTATCTACACAACACAAATATTAAAAAGAGGAAAGAATCGGAATAGGTAGTGGAACATGTCCTGGACTAGGAATAAGACACTCAAGTTCCTTTGCCAACCTGGGCAGAGTCACAATTTGTTTGGTCTCAAGTGTCTTTATCTATAAAATAAAAGATGTTTCTGGTCTCAAATTTATTTTTTAAAAATATTTTTTAATAAATATTTTTTGTAGAGAGGGGAATCTCACTATGTTTCCCAGGCTGGCCTCGAACTCCTGGCTCCAAGCAATCCTCCTGCCTCAGCCTCCCAAAGGGTTGGCATTCAGGTGTGAGCCACTGCCCCTAGTCTCAAATTTCTTTATCTACAAACTAAGGAATTGAACCATATGACTTTGGGGTCTCCTTGCAGATTTAAAGTTGGTTATTATTCTTTTGCTAGAACCAAAATTAATACAAATAAACTATTTAAAATAAAAATTTAGTTTTTGCCATTGGACTTTATTGCTTCCACCTCAGAGATAAAGGTGACACATTGAAAAGGTAGCTATAATTGTCTGTACCAGTGTTTAAATCTCTGCTTCTGTTGCACAGAAGTTATATTAGCTCTAGAACTAACATTGATCATTTCTATTTGGGTGTTTACTCTGTGTCAGTCACTCTTATAAAAGCTATAAATATATTATCTACTTCTACATTCTTCAATTTATGATGTAGATGGTATTATTAAACTAATTTTACCGGTGGGGAAACTGAAGCACAAAGAGACAATTAATCTACTGGAAGTCACACATGTGACAGGTGGTAGAACCAGGATTTGGACTCAAGAAGTTTACCTGAGACTCTAGAGCCCACGCAGTTTTCTTGAGAGCCTACCACCCAGGTTATTAACCACTATATTAAGTCCTTTCCAAAAATAAGGCCTTGTATAGCTTGTTATTCATGGAAATAAATATAGTAATTACAATGTCAGAGTCATATATTTGATATCTGAAGGAAATAACTGAATGTAAAATTATTTGAACTCCATATTGCCATAGAATTCTAATAGCTTTCCTTGATATCTTTGCATGAATCAAAATAGTCACATTTTAAAATTAAGCCCAGTGGAGGCATGGCCTTCTCTATCTCATGTTGCACCTGGAACATTGCTCCATGCATCTTTGTTGGATGAACTAATGCACTAAAGAGAAAGAAATTTTCCCTTACTGTGTATGTATGCTTGAACTTACACATCTCATTTTAATATCTGAAAAATTACATTAAAAACTCGCTCCAATTAGAGTATGCATATTTCAGGTCACAACAACTTTTCATTTCAAATAATATAATGTCAACATTATACTAAAGAATTTAATTATTTTGAAGTACATTTTCTTCAATACTATAATTTAAGAGGGCTTAACTATCTGTTGACTTGAAGCATTATGTGTTATCTATTCAGTGCTACCATTATTATACAAGTGACTTTTTCTTAGAGAAATGTAGTGACAACTGTTCAACCAAAGGACCGCTTAACCATTCTTCTCTGAAAGCCTTATAGAACTTTTTTGAGGAAACCATACCATAATATACCATAATATCCCCTAAAGTCAAAATCAATGGGTCAAGCTCCTCTTTTAGAACATGCATCCTCTTAAATCATGCAGATTTAATTTTCCCCATGATAGCCTCCAGGGATATCACAGGTTTGTGATTTTTTCTTTTGTTTGGTTTTTAAATGCACAATGTACTCATGACAGCAAATCAAACCTGTTAGTGGCATCAAACAAGTAGGATTGATGCCGGGAACAGGACCACTGCAAATTTTATTAAAACTGCAATCACTGAGAGCACAGCACACGGTGGGGTTTTAAATACCTCTCTCTGTGGCATTTGTGATATTAAGAGCTGCAGCATAAACAAAGGAAAAAGCAAATCAAATGTGGTATAAACATTACATGATTGCTTCCACTTTTGTAGATGCAACAAGTAAATTTGATCTCTAGGAAAGAAGACAGCCAGAAGTCTAAAATTTTGAAGACAATGCTGATCTTTTATAGTTATATCTATTGACATCTGCTTCTGTGACATGATAGATAGATAGATAGATAGATAGATAGATAGATAGATAGATAGATAGATAGATAGATATTATTATTTATTTTCATCTTTCGGAATTCTACTTGTCTTACCCATTTCATATGTCTGCAAAAATATCTTCAGATAAAAGCTTCTGAATAGATTTTGTTGGCCTTAAGGGTACATAGTGCAGCCTTCCAGACTGCAAAGAAACTGGGCTGGCAGCACTCAGGTGTCCTGACAAGTGATGGAGACTCATGCACTGAAGACACTTAAATTCTCCATATGACTTGCATTCCCTTGTCACTCCCCAAAATGCCTCTCCGTGTTTTGACAGGAGGCTGCTTTTCAAAGTCCTGAGGAAATAAGGACGTGTTTAAACATTAGGGAACCCTACAATGACCCTGTACCTAGAAGGACTCTGTTCTTTTTGTTCTGCTTCTAGACCCTGCCTGGCTCTTATTTGCAGTTTTGTATTTGTGCCAAGACACCTCTTCCCACCAGCAATTGCTGACTGACAGTCCTCTCTTGATTCCAGCTTCTGCCCAATGTTTTCCTTAATGGCTTAAAGCTTCAAGGGTAAACAAGATAATAATAGAAAATGCAATCAACAAGAGCTTGATACACTCCAGCATCCATCTATTTTAATTTGGGTCTCAAGTACTCTACATTCAGCCAGTTTCTATACACAAAGCAGTATTTATCTGAATGTGATAGTCACAGAATGTAGTAAGAGCCACATTCAGCCTCAAATAAATAAGTGCATTTTTAAAAATCATAGTTAAGGCAAAGAATGTGAGGGGAAAAAAGAAAATTAGATATTTGTAAATTGTAAATGAGTCTTTTGCAATGATTAAAAAACTTATAACAAAGACACCCCCCAGCTATAAAAAACAATAATTATGTTATCACCTTAAAAGATTTGATTTCTATGGTCTGGTATTTTAATTTATTTAATTT
>NW_012108252.1:6390841-6391526 GCF_000951045.1 Mandrillus leucophaeus | reverse complement strand
TTAGTTTTTGCCATTGGACTTTATTGCTTCCACCTCAGAGATAAAGGTGACACATTGAAAAGGTAGCTATAATTGTCTGTACCAGTGTTTAAATCTCTGCTTCTGTTGCACAGAAGTTATATTAGCTCTAGAACTAACATTGATCATTTCTATTTGGGTGTTTACTCTGTGTCAGTCACTCTTATAAAAGCTATAAATATATTATCTACTTCTACATTCTTCAATTTATGATGTAGATGGTATTATTAAACTAATTTTACCGGTGGGGAAACTGAAGCACAAAGAGACAATTAATCTACTGGAAGTCACACATGTGACAGGTGGTAGAACCAGGATTTGGACTCAAGAAGTTTACCTGAGATTCTAGAGCCCACGCAGTTTTCTTGAGAGCCTACCACCCAGGTTATTAACCACTATATTAAGTCCTTTCCAAAAATAAGGCCTTGTATAGCTTGTTATTCATGGAAATAAATATAGTAATTACAATGTCAGAGTCATATATTTGATATCTGAAGGAAATAACTGAATGTAAAATTATTTAAACTCCATATTGCCATAGAATTCTAATAGCTTTCCTTGATATCTTTGCATGAATCAAAATAGTCACATTTTAAAATTAAGCCCAGTGGAGGCATGGCCTTCTCTATCTCATGTTGCACCTGGAACATTGCTCCATGCATCTTTG
>NW_012108252.1:6383350-6386191 GCF_000951045.1 Mandrillus leucophaeus | reverse complement strand
GTTCTCCTGCCTCAGCCTCCCGAGTAGCTGGGATTACAGGTGTCCACCACCATGCCTGGCTAATTTTTGTATTTTAAGTAGAGCCATGGCTTCACCATGTTGCCCAGGCTGGTCTTCAACTCCTGGCCTCGAGTGATCCACCTGCCTCAACCTCCCAAAGTGCCGGGATTACAGGTGTGAGCCACTATGGTTGGCCCTCTGGTCTAGCATTTTAAAGGGAGCATATGCCACTGGTCAAAACAGGGAAGTAAAATCAGAATCTCAAAAGTTGTCCCAAGCAATCACGATAGCAAACCCTCATTGAAAATTCCAGCCCTGCCATTCAAATCAGCATGTTCCAGTGCCATATCCCTCTGCCCCTGAGTATCTGTCTTCCTGGCCTTTAGAGGTACTCAGGAGAAAATAATTTCAGATATATAAAAAAAATATAGATCACTCTTTGACTACACACCATACCTAAAGCAGAATGTGAAGTGGATTAGAAAAGCAGACAAAACTGTCTCTTAAAAGAGAATTTCCTCTATATGGCCCTGAAAAGTCACTTAGTCTCTATTTCAACCTAATAAAATGAATAGGCAGCAAATAAAAGGTTTTGAGGGAAAAAGGCTAGCTGGAATCATCCCACTGAAAATAATGCTTTCATTTCTGTGAGGAACTGATGAAATTATTTCAAGCAGAAGGAAAATTTCTAGTTAAAAATTAAGCTTTATGAGCCAAGATGGTTGATTTATTTTTGTTTTATCACTGTATATTCATTCTCATATTTGGGGACAGCTAAGGAATGATCTTAGCTGGAGGGCAGAAGCCACAAACTGGGTGTGAATGCCTTTAGCACCTGTAAGACAAATTTCAATTTCAGAGATTTTCAAATATGCAACAAAGAAACTAAAATTGTGATTATAAGGGATTAATGACTGACATGCAACCCAGATATGCCAAAATATGAAAAAATGAACATCTTAGAATGTATGAAATATGATATGTAGATTTCTCTGGTGACATCAGAAAATAAGCTGTTCCCTGGTCACATCCTGCCATGAATCCTCTCCTAGAGCCCTGTGGCACACAGGGGCCTGAGACAGGGCTTAACCTTCCTAGAAGAGCTTCCACAGTTGTAAGATTGAAAACTTTTTTCTACATTCCAGATGACTGTGGCATCTGGGAAACAACAGAGGCTTCCCTGTCAATGTTAAATCAGTATACCTAAAGAGTTATTACCTAGCGGTGCTTCCCTTTCCTGTAGGAACTTACCTTTGTTTTACTTTTACCTTTATGCTGTAAGTCAGTAACACCCAACAAAGTGTGGAAAATGTTCACTGAGAAATCAGAATCCTAACAAAACTTTTGTGCCGGATCCTCCAAACCATTCCAGACTATAAAATCATAAATTTCAGGTTTCCACCTATACGTAGAAAAGAAGAGTCAGCTGGGTGGAGACTTCATAAGCGGCTGCTGTTCTCTGACCCCCTTGACTTCCTCTATCTAGGTGGCTCTGCCAACTTCCTCTTGTAGGTCTCAAGCTTAGCAGCTTTAAGGATTGATTCCTTCCCAGAGGAAATGGTATGTTCCACATCCTGTTCATCAGGACCTCTGTTGCGGGAAGTCAGGGACCCCAAACCGAGGGACCAGCTGGAACCACGGCAAAAGAACATACATTGTGAAGATTTCATGGACATTTATCAGTTCCCAACATTAATACTTTTATAATTTCTTACACCCATCTTACTTTAATCTCTTAATCCCATCATCTTCATAAACTGAGGATGTATGTCACCTCAGGACCCTTTGATGATTGCATTAACTGTACAAATTGATTGTAAAATATGTGTGTTTGAACAATATGAAATCAGTGCACCCTGAAAAAGGACAGAATAACAGCAATTTTCAGGGAACAAGGAAAGATAACTATAAGGTCTGACTGCCTGTGGGATCGGGCAGAATAGAGGCATATTTTTCTGCTCGCAGAAAACATATAGACAGATGTGTGAGTACGAGAAATATCGCTGAATTCTTTTCCAAGCAAGGAATAGCCCGGGGGAAGGAATGCATTCCTGGGGGTAGGTCTATAGATGGCCGCTCTGGGAGTGTCTGTCTCATGCAGTTGAGATAAGGACTGAAATATGCCCTGGTCTCCTGCAGTACCCTCAGGCTTACTAGGATTGGGAAATTCCAGCCTGGTACATTCTAGTCAGACAAGTTGTCTGCTCTCGAACCCTGTTTCCTGTTAAGATATTTATCAAAACAATGTGTGCACAGTGGGACATAGATGCTCATCAGTAATTCTAATTTTGTCTTGCCTTGTGATCTTTATTGCCCTTGAAGCATGTGATCCTTATGACCTACTCTCTGTTTGTACACCCCCTCCCCTTTTAAAATCCCTAATTAAAACTTGCTGGTTTTGTGGCTCAGGGTCACCATCATGGTCCTATCAATATGTGATGATACCCCCAGAGGCCCAGCTGTAAAATTTCTCTCTTTGTACTTTCTTTTTATTTCTCAGACCGGCTGACACTTAGAGAAAATAGAAAAGAATCTATGTTGAAATATTGGGGGCTGGTTCTCCTGATAGGCTTTCACCTTCAAAATTCTTCAGCCAATATCCAAGTGTTGTGAAAACCTAATCAACATAGGAATCAATTGCCTTTGACAAAATTTTCCCATCTCTGAGTTTGTCCTGGAGCTCAATGGAGCAACAGAACTGCAAAAATATCAAACTAATGAACAGAAAGGTTCATGTTACTTTATCAAAAGAGTATAATATTTGGAAGAAGTGTTTTTTTCCCAAAGCATAAATGCATGTATTAATTCTTCCTAATTATAAAGATCTCTTTATAAAGATGC
>NW_012108252.1:6374582-6383300 GCF_000951045.1 Mandrillus leucophaeus | reverse complement strand
AACCCAGATATGCCAAAATATGAAAAAATGAACATCTTAGAATGTATGAAATATGATATGTAGATTTCTCTGGTGACATCAGAAAATAAGCTGTTCCCTGGTCACATCCTGCCATGAATCCTCTCCTAGAGCCCTGTGGCACACAGGGGCCTGAGACAGGGCTTAACCTTCCTAGCAGAGCTTCCACAGTTGTAAGATTGAAAACTTTTTTCTACATTCCAGATGACTGTGGCATCTGGGAAACAACAGAGGCTTCCCTGTCAATGTTAAATCAGTATACCTAAAGAGTTATTACCTAGCGGTGCTTCCCTTTCCTGTAGGAACTTACCTTTGTTTTACTTTTCCCTTTATGCTGTAAGTCAGTAACACCCAACAAAGTGTGGAAAATGTTCACTGAGAAATCAGAATCCTAACAAAACTTTTGTGCCGGATCCTCCAAACCATTCCAGACTATAAAATCATAAATTTCAGGTTTCCACCTATACGTAGAAAAGAAGAGTCAGCTGGGTGGAGACTTCATAAGCGGCTGCTGTTCTCTGACCCCCTTGACTTCCTCTATCTAGGTGGCTCTGCCAACTTCCTCTTGTAGGTCTCAAGCTTAGCAGCTTTAAGGATTGATTCCTTCCCAGAGGAAATGGTATGTTCCACATCCTGTTCATCAGGACCTCTGTTGCGGGAAGTCAGGGACCCCAAACCGAGGGACCAGCTGGAACCACGGCAAAAGAACATACATTGTGAAGATTTCATGGACATTTATCAGTTCCCAACATTAATACTTTTATAATTTCTTACACCCATCTTACTTTAATCTCTTAATCCCATCATCTTCATAAACTGAGGATGTATGTCACCTCAGGACCCTTTGATGATTGCATTAACTGTACAAATTGATTGTAAAATATGTGTGTTTGAACAATATGAAATCAGTGCACCCTGAAAAAGGACAGAATAACAGCAATTTTCAGGGAACAAGGAAAGATAACTATAAGGTCTGACTGCCTGTGGGATCGGGCAGAATAGAGGCATATTTTTCTGCTCGCAGAAAACATATAGACAGATGTGTGAGTACGAGAAATATCGCTGAATTCTTTTCCAAGCAAGGAATAGCCCGGGGGAAGGAATGCATTCCTGGGGGTAGGTCTATAGATGGCCGCTCTGGGAGTGTCTGTCTCATGCAGTTGAGATAAGGACTGAAATATGCCCTGGTCTCCTGCAGTACCCTCAGGCTTACTAGGATTGGGAAATTCCAGCCTGGTACATTCTAGTCAGACAAGTTGTCTGCTCTCGAACCCTGTTTCCTGTTAAGATATTTATCAAAACAATGTGTGCACAGTGGGACATAGATGCTCATCAGTAATTCTAATTTTGTCTTGCCTTGTGATCTTTATTGCCCTTGAAGCATGTGATCCTTATGACCTACTCTCTGTTTGTACACCCCCTCCCCTTTTAAAATCCCTAATTAAAACTTGCTGGTTTTGTGGCTCAGGGTCACCATCATGGTCCTATCAATATGTGATGATACCCCCAGAGGCCCAGCTGTAAAATTTCTCTCTTTGTACTTTCTTTTTATTTCTCAGACCGGCTGACACTTAGAGAAAATAGAAAAGAATCTATGTTGAAATATTGGGGGCTGGTTCTCCTGATAGGCTTTCACCTTCAAAATTCTTCAGCCAATATCCAAGTGTTGTGAAAACCTAATCAACATAGGAATCAATTGCCTTTGACAAAATTTTCCCATCTCTGAGTTTGTCCTGGAGCTCAATGGAGCAACAGAACTGCAAAAATATCAAACTAATGAACAGAAAGGTTCATGTTACTTTATCAAAAGAGTATAATATTTGGAAGAAGTGTTTTTTTCCCAAAGCATAAATGCATGTATTAATTCTTCCTAATTATAAAGATCTCTTTATAAAGATGCGAAAAGTATAGACCTACATAAAGTGTAAAATAGAAGTTACACCCATATAATTTTCTTTCTTTTTTTTCCTCACACTGTTGCTGGGGCTGGAGTGCAGTGGCACAATCTCTGCTCACTGCAACCTCTGCCTCCCAGGTTCGAGCGATTTTCCTGCCTTAGCTTCCCAAGTAGCTGAAATTACAGGTACCCACCACCACACCCAGCTAATTTTTTGTATTTTCAGTAGAGATAGGGTTTCACTATGTTGGCCAGGCTGTTCTCGAATTCCTAACCTCTTGATTCACCTACCTTGACCTCCCAAAGTGCTGGGATTACAGGTGTGAGCCACCACGCCCAGCATCCCTATATAATTTTCTATGCAGAGATGACGATTGAAGAGTTTGATATACATGTACTCTAAAATATAATAATAAGATATACTGTTCTTTAACTTCCTTTTTCACTTATGAACATATTATATTGGTAATGAATTAATATTCCAAAGCATTTAGAACAGTATCTTGCACATGGTAAGCACTATACAATACTTATTAAATACATGAAATAAATAGTAAAACAGCAAATAATTATGTAGTATACACTATGTGTCTATATTAACTATTTAATAATCAAGCATCCTAAGAGGTACGTTCTGCTTTTATCTCTATTTTAGAGAAGAGAAAGCTGAGGCTTAGAGATGGAAAGCAGATCCAAGTCACATATATGGTAATTTTAGAAGTTAATGTATATAAATACTTCTCATTCTTTTTAATGGCTGATGGAATTTCATCACATATTTAGTTGGTCTCCTATTGAGGCAAATTTAAGTTCTTTACAACGTTTTACTAAGCAGCTTTGTGACAAATAATCTTGAACATGTACTTGTGCAAATATCCCTTTAGATAAATTTTCAGAAGTTAAATTGCTGAGACAAATCTATACATATTTTAAAGTTTGATTTTTATTTTTTGTAAACCTCCACGGGGCTTTACCAAATTGTAAGGATAGATGAAAGTGATAGTTTCCCCACACTCTATTGTTATCCTAATTGTTGTCCCTTATAAGTAATCTGTCTTCAATATTTTAAGATAATCTCTTTGTCTTTGATGTTTCATTATGATTTGACTGGGTGTGAAATGCTTATTTCTCTGCTCTTCACTTTTACCGATTGGGACTTCGCGTGCTTCATGTACTTGAAGATTTAAGTCTTTCATCAATGCTGGAAAGTTCTTAGTCATCAGTTTTTTAGTATTGCCTCTCATATTTTCTGTATTTGCTCTTTCTGTAATATATCTTTTATCATTTCTTAAATTCAATTTCATCTTTTCCATCCTTTCAAACTCTTTCTGTATTGAATTCTAAATTCTGAAGAGCTGATTTCTAATGGGTGAATTATCTCTTTATGTCTATCTAATATACTATTACTCATCCATTGAATTTTAATTTTAATTGTATTTTGTATTTGTTAAAATTATATTTAATTATTTTTCAAAACTGCCTGTCTTCCTATTTATTATTTATTATTATTATTATTTTAGACAAAATCTCACTCTGTTGCCCAGGCTGGAGTGTAGTGGCACAATCTTGGCTCACTGCAACCTCTGCCTCCTGGGTTTAAGAGATCCTTTTGTCTCAGCCTCCTGAGTAGCTGGGACTACAGGTGTGCACCACCATGGCTGGCTAATTTTTGTATTTTTAGTAGAGATGGGGTTTCACAATGTTGGCCAGGCTGGTCTTGGACTCCTGACCTCAAGCAATCTGCCTGCCTTAGCTTCCCAAATTTCTGGGATTACAGGCATGAGCCACTGTGCCTGGCCCTAATGTATTTTCAGCTTTTCTTATTCCTCCTTTTGTATTTTTAATTGCTTTAAGCATACTTATTTTATAGTTTCTATGATGTTATTTGGTTAACTGAATTTTCTTTGTATATTACGTTGGATAACACTCACTCAAGGTAGGTTGTTTTCTGTAGGTGTGACAATTTTGCATTGTGAACTCATCCTCAGTGTAGGTATATCCATGAAAAGCCTATGTAACCTGGGTAAAGCGCTTCTTCTTTGAATTTTTTTTTCTTGTTAAATTTTTGGCCTGGAACCAATGTTTTGTATGTATGTGGGTTTTTTGGCCTGGAACCAATGTTTTGTGTGTATGTAGGTTTTGTTGTTGTTGTTTTGCTTTTTTGTTTTTTTGAGACAGGGTGTCACTCTGTTGACCAGGCTGAAGTACAGTGACACGATCTTGGCTTACTGCAGGCTCCACCTCCCGAGCTCAAGCCATCCTCCCACTTCAGGCTCCCAAGTAGCTGAGACTACAGGCATGTGCCACCACACCTGGCTAATTTTTGTATTTTTTGTAGAGACGGAGTTTTGCCATGTCACCCAGGTTGGTCTCCAGTGCTCAAGCCATCAGCCTCCCAAAGTGCTGTGATTACAGGGGTGAGCCACTGTGCCCAGCCTGAAACCAGTTTGTATGTTCATTTTTCCAGCTGAGAATTCCCAGGCAGTGCTGACGGCATTAAGTCAATATCAAGCCTGTGAAAGCTATAGTCCTAGGTGTTGAATACTCACTCCTAAGAAGACCTGGTTTTTTTCTCCCTCATGACTAAAGACAGACAAGCCATTTTGTTGTGTTTTTGTGCCTGTAGATGGAATTTCTAGCCCATCTTTCTACTTTTGTGGTTCTCAGCTTTATACAAGGGTCTGAATGCTAACCTCCATTTCACATGGGCCACAACCCTGTCTCCTGCCCGTTTAAGGGTTTTCAAACTAATCCCTTTTAATGGTCTTCAAACCAATCTCCTAGTTTATAGAGATGAGCACCTGTGCCATTACTTTTAGAACAACAAGAAACCAGCCCATTGAGTTTACAGTTTTTGCAGTTCCTGTGCATTTTGAGCTTCCAGAGATTTACATTTTATTCTTACGAGTTATACAACTAGCCCAGCATTTCTGGGTGTTTGTAGTAGGAAGATTTTCATTTTATCTTGTCTGTCATATTGCTGGAGCTATAGTGTTTAATCCTAGGCTCAAATCTGAGGATATTTCATATTTGGATATTAAATCATAGGTGTGGCTGGGCATGGTAGCTTGTGCCTGTAATCCCAACATTTTGGGAGACCGAGGCTGGAGGATTGCTTGAGGAGTTTGAGACCAACCTGGGCAACATAGCAAGACCCTCTATAAAATAAAATAAAATACCTGGGCACAGTGGTGCACACTTGTAGCCCCAGCAAATGAAGACGCTGAGGTGGGAGAATAACTTAAGCCTAGGAATTTGAGGCTACAGTAAGCTATGATTGTGCTGTTGCACTCCAACCTGAGCAACAGAGTGAGACTTTGTCTCAAAACAAACAAACAAGAAAAGGAAGGAAGGAAGGAAGGAAGGAAGGAAGGAAGGAAAGAAAGAAAAGAGAAATTATAAGTGTATTTGGTACCTAAAGATTCCATGATTCATTGCTTCAATCTCTTTTTTGCAATAGTCTTAAATCCTTTGCCCTATTTTCCTTCCTGACAAAACTCCAACACTTATGTCTTGCCTTTGAATTTAGCTTTCTGCAATTTTCTGAACTTACAGCTGTATAGCAGAGCAACACTGGAGGAAAAACCCTGCAACCATGCAGATTGATGCCACTCCATATTCATGGTCCTGCTCTCTACTAAAACTTTAATGCTGCCCTACCTTCCTGGTTTACTTTGTGAGTCATCTGTCCCATCCCACAGCTATTTTAGAACTCACCTCATCCCCACCCCCTTCCCTGACCCTTTAACAAAAGTGTTTTCAAAAGATAACCCTAATTTCTACTTCCTAGAGGAAATAGAGACCATAAGAACAGAATTTTCTGAAATTCCATCCACCAAACTTGTGAACTAATTTATACTGAAAACAGCCCCCTTCTCCTTTCTTCCTAATACGAGGACATGCTGTCTTCCTGTCTAAGGAGAGTGACCATGTAATTTATCTTGGAAGCTTAGATACTTCTGAAAGTAAAAGAGAGACTCTATTAATAATGATTCCAGGACAACAGGTGTAAACCAGAACTGTCTTGGGAAAACTGGAACATGTGGTCACCCTCTGTATACAGTTTATCATTCTACTTGGCCCCCAAATACAACCCTTGTGCATTTTCCAGCCCCACATTCCCTTGAATATTTTCTTATGTATGTTCGAATTTTCCTTCTCTCTGAGCTCAGTCTCATTAATATTTTAACATTTAATTTTTTTTACATTTCAATCTTTTTCAAAGAGAAATCTTGCAATGCAACATGATCTACACACCAAACATAGCTCCAGCTACTGCTCCCTTTTTTGGCTCCTCCCCTTTGTCTGAAAAATGTATCAAAAAATTTGTCAATACCTCCTGTCTCTTTTTTTTCAGCTCCCAACATCTTCATTTGCAGAATTCTGGCTTTTCCCCTCGTTTTCATCTAGACACTTCTCTTGACAATGTCACATAGGACTATCTCATTTTTTAATAGAACAGACAGTAGTCAGCCTTACTCAAATTCTTAGACATAGCTATCTGTGCAGCCTTGTGTAAGTTAGCTATCCTCTCTCTTCCTCTGTTTCCTAAAATGGCAGAATATAGGGCCCTTGTTACAGACTTTTAGTGAGGATTAAACAAGATACTCCACATAAAACATTTAGCCTCAATGGAACCTTTTAAAATGTTAGCCTTCCCATTTGACATCCTTTCAAAAAGACATCCATGCTGCACCGTGCTTGAGTTAGATGGTTCCATTAATAATTCTGTATGTCACTGGCTGAACATTTTAAGGCAAGACCAAAGTATAGGATACCTTTACATTTCCATTGCAGAGATCCAGCAGTCTGAGAATGGCAACCTAGAAAGGGAGCTTTACTTCTGTGTGGTAGGGTGTTTCTTTCACATTTGTTACAGCAAAGATTTAGTTACCACATTGTACTCAATCCATGGCCTGGTATGTTTATCTTTATTAGAGGTTATCAATGACAAAACCGTATCTTTTCCTGTATGCCCATCTGGGTTAAGTGTAGCCCAGCATCAAATGGCACCATAGAGTTCTGATTCGATATAGCCATTACATAACTAATTTGCAGGGTTACGACTTGATACATACATATGCTCGTCTGCCCCAACTGACCATGGCCCTGCCTCATCATCTTCAGTCTTCATCATTGCCAAACTAGCAGGCATCTGCATGTACTTTTGAGGTTTTTCCAGTCATTTCTCAGTTGCTTTTTTTTTAAAACTTGTTCTGAGTTGTATGCTGAGGTAGCCCTACCTCTAAGTAGGTCACGTCTACATTATATCTTATGAAAATACCTCAACTATTTCTTCAAGTGGAAGTCAACCTTTCAGAGCTTTCAGAGCCAAAGCAAATTTATTACAATTTTATACTTTAATCATAAAAAGTATAGTAGATTCCATTTATTAAATGCTTATTATGTACCAGCAATTGTGCTAAGCATGTCACATATTTTGGCTATTTTAATAGTGACTAAGATGAGGGTAGAAATAGACATGTGTGCTAACATCATATTAACTACAGTTAGAGTAACTTTAAATGATATTATGAGCTCTCAGTACTAGCAAATTTAATACAGTCTCTAGCATATATTAACTTTTAAAGCACTAAGCATGACCATTTAAAGGTTATGAAAAAAGAGGCAGTATTCAGTGCTACTGACAGGCATGATACAAAATTAAATGGTAACACAAAACCAAACTGTATAGTAACTCCAACTAATGGAGTTCGGTGATGATTTTCTCTAGGTCCAAGGTAAAGCAAGTTGTTTTAATACCTATGAAGCTAGTGACCTAAATGATCAGTATTAAATATGATAATACAGAAGTCTTATTTTTAATATCTTAAAGATAAAGACTCTTTGTGGTATTTTATACAAATGGATAGCATTAATTCTGCATCATTCCTTAGACAGAACAAGAAAACACTGGATGTAGGCAGACAGATATTCAGTGAGTCTGAATGCGTGTTTGGGTGGGTTTGTAGGTTTATTTAGTTTTCACTGAATAAATCACATCAACTGGTTATTGAATACTGAGCTTTAAACAGCACTGATTATTTAGAAGATACAAAATTACAGCAACTTGCTGAAAATGTGTTTTTATATTCTGACAGCCACTATTCCCACCAACCTCATTATTTTCCATGAGGAATTAATGAACGTTTTATGAGCAATTGGTCCAATGACATAATAAAGATGTTACCTCAATTAGAGGCAAATGTGGGAAACGAGATCATTAAAGATGTGGCAGGAATGTCCATCAAGGAAATAAAAATAATCTTAAAGGGGTTAATAGAAAACTATATGAGTGAGAAGGAAATATGCAGAAAAGGATAGATTTTGGCCTAAGGAAAGTAGGATAGAATCAAAGCAAAATATGGAGAACTCTTCAAGTCTTTTCCTGATTGAACTGTAATTTGTGCCAGTATGTGATGCTCTAACACTTATCAATCAGATAAGAGAAAAGCAGAAAAATAGATGATAATTCTTATAACCAACATTTATTGAGGGTGCACAAAGGACCAGATGCTCTGCTAAGCACTATCAACATCTAACTTCATTAAATAGAGCAAACCCCACTTAATAGGTGAGAAAGCTAGGAGCCAAAGATGTTAATTCTCTGGCATACAACAGGAAGAGCTAGGAAGGGTGTGTACTCAGTTTACTCACCTAATAGAAGTGTGCTGGTAGTTCTTCTTTTTAAGCAAAATGTGGTGCAATTTTAGGTCAGGAAGGACCTGACTGACAAGTGAATAGAACACCTAGACCTATTTGGATTCTGATTTCTCAGTGAAGACCTTTCACACCAAGTTATT
>NW_012108252.1:6364361-6366171 GCF_000951045.1 Mandrillus leucophaeus | reverse complement strand
CATTTAGTCCATTTACATTTAAGGTTAATATTGTTATGTGTGAACTTGATCCTGTCATTATGATATTACCTGGTTATTTTGTTCGTTAGTTGATGCAATTTCTTCCTAGCATCGATGGACTTTACATTTTGGCATGTTTTTGCAATGACTGGTACTGGTTGTTCCTTTCCATGTTTACTGCTTCCTTCAGGATCTCCTGTAGTGCAAGCCTGGTGGTGACTAAATCTCTAAGCATTTGCTTATCTGTAAAGGATTTTATTTCTCCTTCACTTATGAAGCTTAGTTTGGCTGGATATGAAATTCTGGGTTGAAACTTCTTTTCTTTAAGAATGTTGAATATTGGCCCTCACTCCCTTCTGGCTTGTAGAGTTTCTGGCAAGAGATCTGCTGTTAGTCTGATGAGCTTCCCTTTGTTCTATCTTTAACATTATTGGTTCCTATTTCTTTTTTTTCCTAGTCAGACCCAAATGAAATGTCATACAGTTTGCATATATGCAAACAGAAATATTTACATTTGGTTAAAATGTACATGGAAACTATTTTATATTAGAAGATTGTAAGTGTGTAACTGAGTGTGTAAAGAAATGTTATATTTTAAAATACATTTTATATACATGTTTTAACATCATAACCACTTACCCTGAGAGGGCTGTCTCCCTTTATCCAAGACACTGATGGTTTGGGATTACCCATTGTAGTACATGGTAGGACTGCTTTTAATCCCTCTATTATTTTCACATTTATGGGAGGACGAGTTATTTTAGGTTCTAAAAAGAAATGAAAATTCAGAATAAATAAGTCAATATGGCTTTATTAAACCTAGAGTTTCTAACTTTCAATTTAATTCTAAATATCTGTTTTAAGATTCATTTGAGGCATGTTACATTAAAAAATTCACCAAATGCTAAGACAGTTTTCTTCAGTAGATATCAAACAGAAATCAGTTTAGAAACACTTGGTTGTCTCTGCTTTATTAGAATCTTACTAGCAAAATACAAATTTATGAAAAATATTAAGAGTGTGAAGTTACCATAGCAGTCTTCATTTTAAAAGATAGTTAATAAAAGCCGATTAACATAGGCTGTCACCATAGCAATTCAACATTATTTAACTCATACTGATAGACATAAAACATTTAAAAAGAAAATTTTGCTATGACTATATTCTTATATAGTTATAAATTATGACCTGTTTTCCCTTTTGCTTCCATCTTAATTTGACTATTAAATTTGGTGATTATTAATTAAATACATTCACTCTCTAGAAAGTAAACCAGATATGATTATATTAACAATCAGAAGAAATTCTCTCATACAATTTGGGGGGGACTCAATTCTGTAAAGCAAACATGTAATTTACTGTTCAAACACTCTTAATCTTTCAGAAGAAATAGTTTACACCAGTTAATTTTTATTCTCAAATATGAAACTTTCAAAGAAAGTTATTAAATCTCATATACAAAAGAATTGATAAGTTCAGGATGCCAGTTATTTTAGTACTATTCATAAAATAGTTAAAACTACATTTATGTCCTTAGGAATTTTATGCTACAGATACAGAGGGGTCTTGGCAAGAAAGACCACTGAGAAATGGATACATTTTATTTCTTGCAGGACATGTGCCATAACCAATTTGTTGTTTTGACAAAGGAAAGCATAAAATAAGGACATTTTTTCCTTCTAATTCATTGAGAGGGACAGGAGTGGGGGCTTTGATGTTGTTGGTAGTAAGAGGTATTTGCAAAGCCTTCATGGTCTGTTGGTTTTTTATTTATTTTTATTTATTTATTTATTTATTTGAGATGGAGTTT
>NW_012108252.1:6338811-6359891 GCF_000951045.1 Mandrillus leucophaeus | reverse complement strand
AAAGGACCAGATGCTCTGCTAAGCACTATCAACATCTAACTTCATTAAATAGAGCAAACCCCACTTAATAGGTGAGAAAGCTAGGAGCCAAAGATGTTAATTCTCTGGCATACAACAGGAAGAGCTAGGAAGGGTGTGTACTCAGTTTACTCACCTAATAGAGGTGTGCTGGTAGTTCTTCTTTTTAAGCAAAATGTGGTGCAATTTTAGGTCAGGAAGGACCTGACTGACAAGTGAATAGAACACCTAGACCTATTTGGATTCTGATTTCTCAGTGAAGACCTTTCACACCAAGTTATTGAATTAGCTGGTTAAAAAATAATTTTAGAAAGAAAAGAAAAACTATTTTGACAACATAACTCATAGAACTGAGATTATTTTTGGCTTTATGATTTGAGTTAATGTTTTATTTTTTTTTCAAGTTTTGTGATAGAATACTATCTGAAAATAGCTACTTTTTCCCCCTTATCACATCTTTTTAAAGTTGCTCTATATGATGAAAAAGATTAAAATTGTTGTGCCCAAGTTTGTAAATGAGGGAAGAATTGTCCAAACCAGGAAGACATTCTAAAATGGATTTCTATTATTTTACTGTTATATTAAATTTAGTCTGTTTGGTAAAAATTACCAGTGATTGTAAGTAATCAATGGAATATGACCTTTTATACTAGTGAAAATTTCTTTCTTTTTCAGTTTTCCTATTCTGTTATCATACGCTTGACCTTATGGCCTAACATCTGGAACAACTGAGAGAACTGGGCTGCCCACATCTATTCTCTCCCAAGTCCAAGTGCAGCCTTCACAGTAGAGAGTGAGGCCCCTGGTCACACTGTGAGTGGAACAAATGCAGCTCCTTACCCTCAACTTCCAGCTTCACCACTTTTGAATATGCTGTCCCAAGGCTGTTTTTTGCCACACATCGATACTGTCCTGCATCTTCCTTTTGTACGTTATGAATCCTCAAGCTCCCAGATTCAAGAACTGCAGTTCGGGAATTTTCCTGCCAGAGATAGGGACATGAATTCAAAAATGTTTAAGGGTCTATCAAGGATGCATTTGCCAAATATCATCAACTTATTGTCATCACTATTATCATCAAAGATACCACTTTGACCTTTATTGGGCACTTATTATATAAAACATATAATATTAAATGAAATAGTGCAGGAGTACCTAAGTTAATCTTCACCAGTGTCCTATGAGGTATAGTTTATTTTTATTTTCTTTCATCACATGAGTATATATGTAAGGGCTTATTTTACTTCCCCAAAGTCACTGCTAAATCTGATTAAAAGCATTGCTTTTAGAAGGGGGAAATGTTGCAGAAGAGGGTGGTGAGGCGTACAAAACTACATACTGGGTATAATGTACAGCACTTGGGTGATAGATGCACTAAAATCTCAGACTTGGCCACTATACAGTTCATCCGTGTAACCAAAAACCACTAGTACCCCAAAAACTATTGAAATAAAAATAAATAAATGCATTGCTTTTAACTATCAAGTTTACCTTGAACCCTAGGTGGTGTCTTTAGAAGAGTACATGTCCTTTGAAATACTAGAAAATTTCACACAAAATATTAAAATTACTCTTTAGAGTTTAAATATTACATCTGTCTTTTCTGTTTTGGACCCTAAATTCAGTAACATAAGTACAACCACCCTTGTTTGTCATTGTAGGAAATGCATCAAGATTTATAACAAAAGGAAAGCCAGATAATTAGCTAATCATTAAAAATTAGCAATATTTATTTTATTTTAAATAAAGCAGAGCTGAATAATTTCATACCTTAGTTCAGTTAATTGACATATGGTGACACCTTTGCATTCCCCATAAAATACACTATGCATTGTTAAATGAGAAACATAGTCTATGATCTTTTAGATGATACAAAGATGAAAAGACAATAATGATGCCATATAATAATTTATCAATAAATGTGGGGATAAGATACAGAGGCAGTACAAAATAAGTGTATAGATAATAACTTTTTTTTTTGAAATGGAGTCTCATTCTATTGCCCAGGCTAGAGTGCAGGGTGCGATCTTGCAACCTCTGCCTCTCAGGTTCAAGTGATTCTTCTGCCTCAGCCTCCTGAGTAGCTGGGATTATAGGCATGCACCACCACATCTGTCTCTTATACACATCTAGATGTGTATAAGAGACAGGGTAGTAAGAGGTATTTGCAAAGCCTTCATGGTCTGTTGGTTTTTTATTTATTTTTATTTATTTATTTATTTATTTGAGATGGAGTTTGGCTGTGTCGCCCAGGCTGGAGTGCAGTGGCACAATCTCAGCCCACTGCAAGCTCCTCCTCCTGGATTCACGCCATTCTCCTGCCTCAGCTTCCCGAGTAGCTGGGACAGGAGGCACCCGCCACCCATGCCTGGCTAATTTGTTTGTTTGTTTTTTATTTTTTTTGTATTTTTAGTTGAGACGGGGTTTCACCCTGTTAGTCAGGATGATCTCGATCTCCTGATCTTGTGATCTGCCCACCTCGGCCTCCCAAAGTGCTGGGATTCCTGTTGGTTTTTAATCTAAGCATTCACTGCCATTTAGAGTTGCTGTGGCCCTGCGTTATAGCAAAAATACAAGGAAGACTTTAAAATATAGGAAAATACCAACTTTATTACTTTGCCTGCTATCTATAGCATACAACTCTCCTTCTAATAAAGTGTAAATACCTACATTTAGATACAGTAATGGCCAGGTTCCTCAATTGTGAGTTGTATTGTCATACAGTTGCTGGGAAAAACTTAGCTTAGCACTTGATATCCCTATGACAGTCAAATAAAGTGGTATCTGTGCCTTCCATGGGTTCCCTGAACAAGATCTCTATGGTAAACCTGAGGCACAGATAATGTCTTAGGTAAAGACCTTTGGTTAAAGCAAAAAACTCCTATCTTCTCAGTGACATGACATGATGTCTTGGTCATCTGTTAGGTGAGGGGTGAGGAATTCCCTTTTGGGAAATTGAATATAAAGTCAACTAGAAATGACTAGAGTATTGATGCATAGCCATGGATCCCCACTGTAAGGGAATATGATTCAGGGTGGAGTCATAAGTACTGACCAATAAGAACTGGTCACCTTAAAGCAGAGTGCTGGAAGTATCCTGCTGTGCCAGCATTGAGACTTCAGCTGATGGACCATTAGGAATTTAGGGGACAGAGCTCTTCGGGGGAGGCTTAAGAGAGCTGGAGTAGTGATAGGGGTTGGGGGATCTTGGGAGCCTTACAAAACAGGTCTTCCCAAGAAGTATGGAAGCATTCCAAAATTTTAGCAATTGGAATGGCCACACTGGTGTATATCCACATGAATGGATGAGATCTCCAAAAGGAGAGGTTGGAAAAAACAAGACAAGGAAAGGGGATTTAGTATAGAACCCAAATAAAGAATATTTGGGCCAGAGAGAATATGTAAAACATTCAAAAGAAAGGTAGTGTCACAAAGTAAGGAAATACTTGAATGTGTTTCATCTTCAGAATCAAGTCTTCATTATTTAGCAAATGAGAGCATTCCAACTTCCTTATTCTATTTCTTACTGCTCCGCATACTGAAGGGAAGCCTGCGTATAGGCAGATCCCCACCTACTTACGCACAGTAAGTACCAAATCAGTATTCCATGAAGTCCTGCTATTTCCACCAGCTTTTTATCCTAATTAACTGAAGACTCCATGTATATTTATGACCAAAAAATAAAAGATCAATTGAGAAAAATTGTAAACATAAAAGGATGGAATCAAAACAAAATCAATGTTTTTTTCTGAAGGAAATAAAATGCAGGGAAAGAAAGAAAATGTCTTTTTAAAAGATGCACTAGTGATATCCTTAGAAGCTTAAGTGAATAGTGTATCATACAAGTGAGTTTGTTATAAAAACAGAGCCATCAAGGAAATTCTTAGAAATTAAAAATATAGTTTTTAAGACCAAAACACTCAGAATGACAAAACAGTCATACCAGAGACCACATTCATAATATGAAGGAAAAGTAAAAGGAATCTTCAAGAGAATAGAATATCAAGACATGCAGAAAATATGAGGAAAAAAATTTGAAGTCATAGAGAAAGAAAAATGAAAAAAAATAGAGAAAATGTACCTGATTTTCAAAAAAACTTTGGTCTTTAGATCAAAAAGGCCCACCTAGGCTGGGTGCAGTGGCTCACTCCTGTAATCTCGATACTTTGGGAGGCCAAGGTGGGAGGATCATTTGAGCACAGGAGTTCAAGACCAGCCTGTGCAACATAGTGAGAACTTATCTCTACCAAAAAAAGTAAATTAAGTAAATAAATAAAATTAGCCTGGCATGGTGGCTTATGCCTGTAGTCCTAGCTACTCGGGAGGCTAAAGCAGGAGGATTGCTTTAGCCCAAGCAGTCAAGGCTGCAGTGAGCCATGATCATATCACTGCACTACAGCCTGAGTTACAGAGTGAGATCTTGTCTCGAAAGAAAACAAAACAAAACAAAAACCAAACAAACAAACAAAGAAAAAACAAGGCTCACCCAGAACTGAGTAGGAATAATTCTTAAAAATATACCTAACATATTCTTGTGAATTTGTGAAATTTATGAACTCTAGAAATAAGAAGAAAAATCCTAAACTTTTTAAGAGAGACATCAGATTTACCTGTAAAGAAATAAGAAAAAGACTTCTCATTTGCAACAGAGAATTACCTATTAAAACTAAAGAAAGGGGCTTTTAAAACTCTGATTCTGCACACAGCAAAATTATTATCCAACAATGCAAGCAAAATGAAGACTTCCAAACATGCAAAAATTCAGGAAGTATTTTACATCTTCACTCTCTGAAAAAAGTACCTAATGATTTCCTCCAGCAAAATAACAAACGATAAGAAATAAACGATGAAAGATAAAAACGCAAAAACTAAAAATAAATGTCCCAAGTAGATCTAAATTCCTCTAATTTGTGTGGTGCCAGTATGTATGGTTGTAAGAGTGTCAGAGAAGAGAAGATGAAGGTTACATCATTGTAAGATTGACAGTTTGCAAGTAGCAGATGTCTACAGGACAGGAGGCCATGAGATTTAAAGATGCTGGTAAGGCAGTGTTTGATGATTCACCACCAGGTAGAAGAAAGAACGAAGTATGGAAGGAAATAAAAGCCCCATTGGGGAGTCAATGGAAAGGAGAACAGAGAGGAATCAAGGTAAGAGAACTTGAGGATGTTGGTGATGCTGATGTTGTATAGCAAGAGTAGGAGAATGAGAGAGACTGAGACACTGTTGTTAGCTGAGAAGGAGACAATGGAAGTTTGTGCCCACAAACTCTACTTGAAGGCAAGTCATGAGTATGGGAAACTGTTTTGCTCATCTAGCAAGGCTGGACCAAAAAATGTCCATGATCAGAGAGTGATGTACTGGAGTTGAAGATTTTAAATGCAGACTACTTCCAGAGGGTGACAAGGCCAAGAGTGAATCATCGATTGGGTAGGCTGATAAAGAGTTCACACAAACAGGCTCATGACTGTAATCCCAGCACTTTGGGAAACCAAGGCAGGCAGATTACTCTAGGTCAGGAGTTCGAGACTGGCCTGACCAACTTGGCGAAACTCTGACTCTACCAAAAATACAAAAACTAGCTGGGTGTGGTGGCACATGCCTGTAATCCCAGCTACTTGGGAGGCTGGGGCAGGAGAATTGCTTGAACTTAGGAGGCAGAGATTGCAGTAAGCCATGATCACATCACTGTACTCCAGCCTGAGTGAGACTCCATCTCAAAAAATATATACATGTATATATTTTATATATATATAAAATATGTATTAAATATATATTTAAATATATATATTAAAAAAACAACAGAAAAACAGTTAACACAAACAACCTAAGTACCCATTAATGATAGATTGGATAAAGAAAATGTGGTACATATACACCGTGGAATACTATGCAGCCATAAAATGGAATGAGATCATGTCCTTTGCAAGGACATGGAAGGAACTGGAAGCCGTAATCCTCAGTAAACTAATGCAGGAACAAAAAATCAAACACTGCATGTTCTCCCTTATAAGTGGGAGCTCACGATGGGAACACATGAACACATGGGGGGAAACAGCACACACTGGGGCCCGTCGGGGGTATTGGTGTGGGGAGGGAGAGCATCAAGAAGAATAGAATGGATGCTAGGCTTAATACCTAGTTGATGGGATGATCTGTGCAATATACCACCATGGCACATGTTTGCCTATGTAAAACACCTGCACATTCTGCAGATGTACCCCTGAACTCAAAATGAAAGTTAAAAAAGTAAAACCACTATTCCTCATAAACTACTACATATATGTGTGTACATATAGATTAAAAGTATGGGCCTTAAAATTGAAAAAAAAAACGACAAACATCACTGGATTTGTGGAGGTCAAGGAATTGTGAGAATTAAGTGGTTAGTCGTTCTATCTCATGGCTGTTAAAATTTCTTAGGGTGATTACAGGAGTAGAGATAGATAGAAAGATAGTAAGCCTGGAATCAAATTTTGTAATAAATATGGGGAAGTGCCTAGATTATTAGATGACATGATGAATACAGTTAGAGAAAAGATAGGTCAGAATGGCATAAGCACTCATCAGAGGAAAGATTTTGTATAGGAATACAAAATAGAATGGTTTAAAAGCAACATTGAGGGGCTGAGAGATTACCTTGTAGACATGAAGTGGGGAAAATAGAACAGCTTCCATTGAAGCAGAAAATCACTCTGAAGAACATCAACTTTGAAATAAGGAAAAAGGGTAGAAGTGTCTGCAAAGAGGTTAGAAATAAAAAGGCATAACTTATACCTGATGTAAATGACGAGTTGATGGGTGCAGCACATCAACATGGCACAAGTATGCATATGTAATAAACCTGCACGTTGTGCACATATACCCTAGAACTTAAAGTATAATAATAAAGAAAAAAAACAAAAAGAAATAAAAAGGTGTTTGGTTGTGTTTCACAGATGTAGGGTAAGGGATTTAGAGGAAGGTTTCCTGGTGGAAGAATTCAAGGTGGAAGTCAGGAGATGTGTGAAGTTAAGAAAATGGGAGAGGACAGAGAATTGAGAGGCTTGCCTTAGGGTAGTGGTTGATGGCAGGTATAAGAGGTGTGGAATTAACTGGCCTCAGGGTTGTGCTTGAACTTCAACTTGTCTCACTGCTGAATCACCAGGCCTGAGAAAATCTCTATTTACTGACTGTTTTAAAGTGTACCAAGTCAGGGTGGGCGCAGTGGCTCAAGCCTGTAATCCTAGCACTTTGGGAGGCCAAGGTAGGCGGATCACCTGAGGTCAGGAGTTCCAGACCAGCCTGTCCAACATAGTAAAACCCCGTATCTTCTAAAAATAGAAAAATTACCCAGGTGTGGTGGTATGCACCTGTAGTGCCAGCTACTCAGGAGCCTGAGGCAGGAGAATCACTTGAACCCAGGAGGTCGAGGTTGCAGTAAACCGAGATCACGCCACTGCACTCCAGCCTGGGCAACAGTGAGACTCTGTCTCAAAAAAATATATAAAAAATAAATAACTAAGTGTACCAAGTCAACTTTCAAATCAATAGACGAATCTCTTTCCCACTCACTCATCTTCACTTGCAGGGCTCCACAACTCTCCACAGCTCCTCCCACACCATTGTTGGCCGTGCAGCAGTAAATGCCATCATCACTGTCTTCCACACTCAGGATGGTGAGGAGCTGACCATTCTCCCGGATGCTGTACCGGGTGTCAAAGAGCCTGCAGGTCACAGAGAAAAATGACAGATTAGTGCTTCATCTGTGATTTTTTTGCTATGATTAACTTATCAAACTGATGAATTGTTAATGAGGAAGTAGAATAAAAGTGAGAGGAAACTTGAGTGAGTTCTGAATAATAGAATAACCTTACTTGGTAATATAAAGCTAACATTATATTCTCATCTTTCTTAGGCTCCAATAGTCAAAGTACCATAGTCCTTCAAAAACACTTTCAAAGGGTGATGCCTACTGATAAGACAAAATGTAAAGTTTACTTTATTCAGGAAAGCATATAAAACCAAGATACAGGGGTCTTCTCTCAATAATTTCTGGGAAGTAGCAGCTATGAATAGATAATGAACATGCATACGTATAAATACAATGAACAGAAAGAGTTAATTATTTGTAGAAGTAACTAATGATTAGTTGAATATTCATTCTTTCATTAAACAATTGCTTATTACTTACTGAATGCTAACAAGTGCCAGGCACACTTCTAGTTACTTGGGATATATAAGGAAGGAAAACAATTTCAAACAACAAAAATATATGCTTTACATATATTATCTATTTAATTATATGCACACCATTTGTTGAGAAGGGAATTAGGGCGATAGAAAGAAATAGGAAGGGAAGCAGCAATATAAAAGAGAGTTTCTTTTAACCAAATAAGATTTTTTTAATGCCAAATGCGTGTGGTAAGCAGAGTAACACTCCCACAAAGGTTCTTGTTTTAATCACCAAAATCTGTCAATATGTTACCTTATTTTGCAGATGTTAAGAATCCTAAAATGGAGTATTCTGGACTATTCAAGTGGGCCCTGTGTGATAATAAGTATCCTTAAAAGATGGAGGAAGGAGGCAGATTGATAAAGGGAGGTACGACAATGGAGGCAGAGGTCAGAGTAGTGCCATTGCTAGCATTACAAGTGGAGTACAGGGCCAAGGAATGCAGGTGGCCTCTAGAAGCTAGGAAAGGCAAGAAATCAGATTCTTCCCTAGAGCCTCCAGAAGGAACTCAGCCATGCCAACACTGACTTTAGCCCAGAGAGATTTATTTCATACTTGTGACCTCCAGAACGATAACATAGTATGTTTATGCTGTTTTAGGCCACTAAGTTTGTGGTAATTTGTTACAGCAAGAATAAGAAACAAATACAGGTTTTGGTACCTGGAAGTGTGGTGCTGCTGCAATAAATACCTAAACATGTGGATATGGCTCTGAAATTGAGGAATAGTTGGAACTGAGAAAAATTTGAAAAGCGTGCTAGAAAAAGCCTGCATTTCCTCAGAGACTGTTAATAGAAATATGTGTGTTAATGATTCTGCTCCTGAGGAATTGGAAGGAAGAGAGTTGAATGGTAGAGAAAATCTAAATCATCTTAAAGAATACCTAAATTATCATGAACAGACTGTTGGTAGAAATATGTATGTTCAAAGCACTACTGGTGAGGACTTGGGTGGAAACGAGGAGCATGTTACTAGGAAAGGAAGAAAAGGGGATCCTTGTTATGCAGGACAGAGAACTTAGCTGAATAGTGTCCTGCAGTTATGTGGAAAACAAAACTTGTGAATGATGAACTCAGATATTTAGCTGAGGAAATTTCTAAGCAATGTGTCGAAGCTGTGGCCTCATTTCTTTTTGCTGGTTATAGTAAAATTCAAGAGGAAAAGATAAGTGGGAAAAACTGCTAAGCAAAAAAGGAACCAGGACTTGACGATTTGGGATTATCAGCCTATCCAGATTGCACAAAATACTAGAAAACCAAATTCAACAATACATTAGAAAGATCATCTGTCATGACCAACTGGAGTTTATCCCTGGGATACAAGGATAGTTCAACATATGCAAATCAATCAATGTGATACATCATATCAACAGATAAAGGGTAAGAAACATATGGTCATTTCAATAAATGCTGAAAAAGCATTTGATGAAAATTCAGCATCCCTTCGTGATAAAATCCCTCAAAAATTACATGGAAAATGCCTCAGAATAATAAAAGCCATATACGACAGACCCACAGCCAGTATCATACTGACTGGGGAAAAACTGAAAGCCTTTCCTCTAATCTGGAATGCAACAAGGATGCCCACTGTCACCACTGTTACTCAAAACAGTCCTGGAAGTCCTACCTAGAGCAATCAGACAAGAGAAAGATATTAAGGGCCATCCAAATTGGATGGGAAGAAATATCTTTTTTACAGATGATATGCTCTTATATTTGGAAAAGCTTAGACTCCACAGAAAACTATTAGAACTGATAAATTCAGCAAAGTTGCAGGATACAAAAATCAACATACAAAAATCAGTAACATTTGTATATGCCAACAATGAACAATATGAGAAATAAATTTTAAAATAATCTTGTTTACAATAGCCACACATAAAATTAAATAGGAATTAATCAAAGAAGTAAAAGATCTCTATAATGAAAACTGTAAGACACCAATGAAAGAAATTCATGAGGACACCAAAAAATGGAAATATATTCCATATTAATAGATTGGAATAATCAATATTATTAAAATGTCTACACTACTGAAAGCAATCTATAGATTCCATGTAATTCCTATCAAAATACCAATGGTATTCTTCACAGAAATAGAAAAAAAATCCTAAAATTTATGTGGAACCACGAAAGGCCCAGAATAGCCAAAAGAAAAATGAAAAAAAACTGGAGGAATCACATTGCCTTACTTCAAATCATACTACAGAGCTAGAGTAACCAAAACAGCATGGTACTTGCATCAAAAGAGACACATAGACCAATGGGACAAAAATGGAGAACCCAGAAATAAATTCATGCACCTACAGTGGACTCATTTTCAACAAAGGTACCAAGAACATACACTAAGAAAAAGTCTCTTCAGTAAATGATGTGTGGAAAAGTGGATTTCCATGTATGGAAGAATGAAACTAGACCCCATCTCTCTCCATATACAAAAATCAAATCAAAATGGATTAAAGACTTAAATCTAGGACTTCAAACTATGAAACTACCACAAGAAAACATTGGGGAAACTCTCCAGGACATTGGTCTGCGCAAAAATTTCTTGAGCAATATCCACAAGCACAGGCAACCAAAACAAAAATGGACAAATGGGATCACATCAAGTTAAAAGGCCTTCTGCACAGCAAAGGATACAATAAACGAAGTGAAGAGACAACAAATAGAATGGGAGAAAATATTTGCAAACTACCCATCTGACAAAGGATTAGTATCCAGAATACATATGGAGCTCAAACAACTTTACAGTAAAAAATCAATTAATCCAATCAAACACAGGCAAAAGATTTGAACAATTTCTCAAAAGAAGACATGCAAATGGCAAACAGGCATATGAAAAAGTGCTCATAATCATTGATCATCAGAGAAATGCAAATAAAAACTACAATGAGATATCATCTCACCTCAGAATATGGCTTATATCCAAAAGACAGGCAATAACAAATGCTGGCAAGGATGTGTAGATAAGGGAACCCTTGTATACTGTTGATGTGGGAATGTAAATTAGTACAGCCACTAAGGAGAATAGTTTGAAGTTTCCTCAAAAAACTAAAAATTGAGCTACCATATGATCCAGCAATCCCACTGCTGGATGCATAAGCAAAAGAAAGGAAATCAGTATATCAACGAGATATCTGCACTTTTATGTTTGTTGCAGCACTGTTTATAGTAACTAAGATTTGGAAGCAACTTATGTGTTCATTAACAAATGAAAGGATAAAGAAAATGGGGTACATAGACACAATGGAGTACTATTCAGCCATAAAAAGAATGAGATCCAGTCATTTGCAAAGACATGGATGGAACTGGAGATCATTATGTTAACTGAAATCAGCCAGGCACAAGAGATAAACATTGCATGTTCTCACTTATTTGTGGGATCTAAACATCAAAACAATTGAACTCATGGACATGTAGAGTAAAAGGATGGTTACCAGAGGCTGGAAAGGGTAGTACAGGGATCGGGAGGACTACGGGATGTTTAGTGGGTACAAAAAAGTAGAAAGAATGAAAAAGTCCTACTATTTGATAAGACAACAGAGTGGCTATAGTCAATAATAACTTAGTTATACATTTTAAAATAACTTAAAGTGTGTAATTGGATTGTTTGTAACTCAAATGATAAATGCTTGAGGGGATGGATACCCCATTCTCCACGAGGTACTTATTTTACATTGCATGCCTGTATCAAAATGTCTCATCTACTTCATAAATATGTATATACCTACTATATACCCACAACAATTTTAAAAAATTAAAATGTGGAATACTTACTTAATGAGAATTTTATTTCTGGTCCAGGAAATCTCAGGCTGGGGGTAGGATTCCACTGCACACATGAAAGTAGCCACTTCTTCAACTAAGGCATCCACAGTTTCAAGAGGAGTGGTGATGACAGGAGCTGAAAGGAAAGGAGAAATCAAAAGAGAACATTCCAGAATTTTGTTTACTAACCCTTCCTTAAGTAGTCAGAAGCCATTATATACCTGAATGAGAATTCTGTTTCCCCAGAGTAGAAATTTGCCAAAAGAAAGGAAGAGCTTATGTAAAGAATGTTGTTTCTACTTCCAAACTAGGCATTTGAAAATCAAAAGAGAAGACTCCCAGGAGAGCAGGGCTTAGACTCCATGATATATGAGGAGAGGCAGATCCAAGTTTTATGGGCCCCAAGTTTATGCAACTTGAGTGTACTTTTTAAAGAAAAAATATAAAATTATGAGTACAAAATTTCTGTGGCCACCCCAGTATTATCAGCATAAAGGAAAGTGACTCTGAAGGGAAGTCAAGGTGGAAAAGGATAATAATTTTAAAAATTGTTGTTTAAGAACAATTTCCCCCTGATTTTATAAAAATAGACACTCATATAAGCACATTACTAAAGCCCAGCGAGGGTCTTAGAAAGGGCTCCTGCAAATGAGAGAATCTGAAGCTTAAGCTTCATCAGATTTGTAGAGAATTCACTGTGGCATACAACTAGAAAATGAAGAGGCACCACTTTGTGAATTGTACATTTTAAAGGGTAAAGCGCAAGGTATGTGAATGATATCTCAATAAAGCTGTTTTGTTCTATTTTATTTTTGTTAAGACAATGGGAGGAAAGGCTATAGACATGGTCCCTTCTTTTTTCTCACTCCTCTGTGAAATGAGAGCTACCTGCATTTATACAGTAAATCATATGGTTGCTTCAGTTAAAGGGCAAGGTATATATCAAAGTCAAATAAGTAGTGTGATTGACGTTTAGAGGTGAAATAGTCAGTGACAGACTTATAAAGCATCTAGAACAGACTGGCACATTGTTTGGCCATAAAAGATACATCTACTTTCTGAATAAACCTTATTATTATTATTATTTTTAAATTGTTTTTTTTTGGTAAAGTCAAAGGCAACTCATCTGCTGAGAGTGAGAAAAAATGGTGAGTGGGAGTGTTTTACTTGCTCCATATCTCCCTTGCTAATGTTATTTTGTCTTTTAGGATTCGGTTTAAACATCTATCTCCTTCCACTTTCCCTGACATGCTAGGCAGACCCAAATGCCCTTTTCCTTAACCTTATGTTATCCTGTAAATGTCAGTCTTATAATGTCACTTGTCACACAGATACTATTTAAATGATCTGTTTACGTCTTTGTCCCACACTCAATTATTAAAACCTTGAGTGTTAGTTCAGGGATCATGTTTTAGGCATCTTTTAATTCCCAGGGTGAGCACCGTGACTGATATACTGTTTAAATGAACAAAACTGTATTTATAAGGCCTCCACAAAAGGAGTAAATACAAAAGTTGAAAGATAGTAGTTGAAATAAGAAAGCAGAATTTTTATGTAAAATGCTTCTTATACACAGTCATCAGGGCCACCTTCTTCCCAGCTTTTCAACAGAATAATCATTATACATTATAATAATCATAATATATATTAATATAATCATAATATAATAATCATTATAATATATTATAATCATTATAATATACAGAACATAGTACAAAGAAATACAGACATGGACACTATTAAAGAATAGTTAGGAGATATAAAGTATAGAATGACAGGCACTAATACACCTCTGATAGAAGTTTGAGAAAAATAAAAGAGGGGAGCAGCCTAGAAGCAATATATAAAGAGGTAAATAGCTGATAATTTTTCAAAACTAAAAAAGAAACCCAGGAATATTAAGATTGAAAGTACCCACCAAGTGACAAGACAGATTTTAAAGAAAGAAATTCAGCTGGGCATGGTGGCTCACACCTGTCATCCCAGTAATTTGGGAGGCTGAGGAGGTCAGATCACTTGAGCTCAGGAGTTCAAGACCAGTCTGGCCATCATGGTGAAACCCTGTCTCTACTAAAAATACAAAAACTTTAGCTGGACATGGTGGTGCACACCTGTAGTCCCAGCTATATGGGAGGCTGAGGCACGAGAATCACTTGAACCCAGGAGGTGGAGGCTGCAGTGAGCTGAGATCACACCACTGCACCCCAGCCTGAATGATAGAAAGAGAGTGTTTCAGGAAAAAAAAAAAAAAAAGGAAAGAAAGAAATTCATACTTGGACACATTGAATTAAAACTATAAAAATTAAAGATAAAGAAAATCTTAAACTCTACTAGAAAGAAAAAGATTAATTCCTTAAGAATGCCAATTCAGGGTAACCTGAGATTATTCAGCAACAACAATTGATACCAAAAGGCAATAGGCTAATATCTTTACATGACTAAGTCAAAATAACTGTTAGCTTAGAATCATACAGCTAGCTTAGGTAATAATTTTAAAGTCAGAACACTTACAAACAAATATTGAAAGTGTTTACCACTCACAGACTTTTCTCAGAAATAGTTACTAGAGTAAATAAACTCAGACAGGAATAATTTATACCAGAAAGAAAGGAGTGAGTTATAAAAAACAATAGCATAAATGGTGGTGAAATATCATTGCAATTTTAACACACTATGGAATATTTAAAAAAACTCACAGATTTTTGTGTTTAAAAAAGAGTGGAATTAAATTCTAGACAAACAATTATAAGATCAAAGTTCACGGAAGAAGTTTAAAATGCTAAATAGTTACAAAATGTTAAGCTCTTTGCCATAAAATGCAAGAGGATAGAAATGTTGACTAACTTCAAACAGAAAGAAAAATCTATGGTTAAATGCTTATGTTAAAACTTCATTAGTGGTTACCACTGAAAAACAGATAAAATGCAAAACTCCCAAAACAACAGGAGAAAAAAAGAGGTACTAGAAAGGCTTTATCAGTCAAAAACAAAAGCAAAAACAAACAGGAAGAAGAGGAGGAATAAATAAGCCTAGAAAAAGCATGGTTAACAGAAGACATAAAATAATATGGAAGAAACAAATCCAAATATACCATAAATCACAGTAAGTGCCAATGGTATAAGCTGACCTATGAAACGACAGATGCTATCAAACACAAAAGACACACCTAAATAAAATAAAACAGAAATGTTAAAAATAAAGGGGAGGGAAAATATGTATAAAGCAAACAATATCCCAAAGAAAGTGACATAGCAATATTAATATAAGAAAAATGAATATAAGGGCATATGCATTTATAAGGAAAAAAGAAACATTATTTAATGATAAAAGGAACAAACCATAAAAAGGTATGACAGTAATGAAACTTAATTATTTAAAAATATGGACTCAAATAAACCCAAAAGTAAAATTATCACAAGAGTACATGGAGAAATATTTTAGCATGGTGTAAGCCTTTAAAAGATGTCTTCAGACACTAATAAATCAAACAGAAATACAGTAAAGATATAGAAGATATAAACATCAAAATTGACACTAGATATAATGTACATTTTTAAAATACTTAATGAAACAATTAGAGAATACTTTTTTTTAAAATGACACATAGATAAAACATTCAAACGTACAGAAAATATACCAAGCTACATAGGAGATTTTAACCCAGCTCAAAGAATTGATTTTTATATAGACTATATTTTCTAACTATAATAAAATCTGTAAGAAATAGACAATAAAAAGATAGTTTAAAAAAATCCCCATCCTGTTTATAGATCAAAAGACAAAAATATATATGTAGTAAAAGAGAATAACAGAATTAGTAAAATTAATTAAACAGATATGCACATCAACTCTAAGCCCTGATAGATGACACATATTTTCAAATGCCCATGAAAACTAAAGATTAAAAAAATTTTGAAAGCATAGATTATATGTCACATTCTTGAACCACAATTCAACATAGCTGAACAGTAATGAATATTTAAAAACTAAAATCCAAAGAATTAAGAATTTTAAAAACGAAATGGTTCACATGTAATAAAGGGTGTGGTGAAATCATCAACAATACTCACAGAAGAAAAAGATTAGATTATCAAAGAACACTTCTGAAAAAAATATAATGCCCCAGAATTTTTCAGGTAAGTTTTAAAAAACTTTTAAGAAAGAATTAAGTCTCAAGTTACATAAAGCTACAAGGAGCCAGGTGCAGTGGCTGATGCCTGTAATCTCAACACTTTGGGAGACTGAGGCAGGAGGATCCATTAAGCCCAGGAGGATCCATTGAGCCCAGAAGGGTCCATTGGAGGATCCACGTGTTTGGGACCAGCCTGGGCAACATGGCAAGACCACATCTCTACAAAAAATACAAAAGCAAGAAAAATTAGCCAGATACAGGTGACATGCATCTGTAGTCCCAGCTACTTGGGAGCCTGAGGTAGGAGGATCACTTGAGCTCAGGAGGTCAAGGCCACAGTGAGCTGTGATTGCACCACTGCACTCCAGCCTGGGTGACAGAGAGAGACCCTGTCTCAAAAACAAACAAAAGCTATAGGGAATATAAAATATAGAAAGCTTCTCAAATCAATCTTTGGAATAAAACAATGCTAATGTAAGTCAAGCAGGATGTAAAGCCCTAAAGTAAAATTTTAAAAAGCAAACATAAATTTCAAAATTATTACTATGCATTTAGGCAGAAAAAAAATCCTTGCAAAAATATAAGGATAATTTAATAGAAAAGTCCTTTAAACAGGATTTACTATAGTCATAGTTTAAAAGATACCCATCACAGTCAAAAAGGCAGTAACAGAGTTAACTATCCATTCCCTACTTGGAAACCATTAGTAGAGTAGGAATATAATAGTATTTCTTTAACATGATAAATAATGTTTCTCAACCACTGAACTTGATAAAACGAGGAATAAAAACAAACTATACAATACATTCACACACATTCATAGGATGATTCAAATTTGGCTTGGTGCAGTGGAGAGAAAAGAGTGTTCCAGGCAGAGGAAACGGTAACTCTGAAAGCCTGAAGACGGAGGGAGGTTGGTGCCCTAAGCCCATTAGAAGAAAACACAAACATTTATAAAAGATGGGTGAGAGAATGAAAAGTTTAGAAAAGAGGCTGAGAGGAAGAAACCAGAGTTGTAAGCAAAGCCAGTGGAGGCTATTGGCAGAGCCCAAGAGTAGCACACATTTCATGAAAGATGGAGAATCAAATGCTGCCAAGATGTTAAGTTAAATAAGGACCTAAAAGTGCCCATTCCTGATGAGAAGGTCATGTTGATTTTGGTGCTTGCAGATTTGGCGGAAGCCAGATTGCAGTGGTGGGAGTTAGGTGGTGATAAGGAAGTGGAAACTAAGAGGAGAGGGAAGACATCTTTTTGCAGCAGAGTTTAACAATAGAAGGGAAGAAAGGGGCTGCATGGTGCTGGAGGTGAATATGGTGACAAGAGTGGGTTTAAATGCTGACTGGAAGCATCTAGTAGAAGCAAAAATGTAGGACATTGGAGAAAAACAGGAGATAATTGAAGGAAATAGGTTCCTAAGAAAGCAGATAAATGTGGGGCTCAGAGGAAGAAAGACAGGTTAACCACAGAGGGGAGGAGAAAGTCCTCTTAAAGCACGGTGAGGGAGAAGGAGGACAAGATGGATGCAGAGAGGTAGGTTTTTCCCCTTTGCTGGTAGGGAGCTGAAGAGAGAGCTTCTTATTTAAATGCTTCTCTTTCCTCAATGAAGTAACAGCCTCTGAAATTTGTAAAGATATATGCACACCTATGTTCACTGCAGCACTATTCACAATAGCAAAGACATGGAATCAACCCAAGTAACCATTGGTGATAGACTGGATAAAGAAAATGTGGTACATATACACCATAGAATACTATGCAGCCATAAAAAGGAATGAGATTATGTCCTTTGCAGGGGCATGGATAGAGCTGGAAGCCATTATCTTCAGCAAACTAATGCAGGAACAGAAAAGTGAACACCGCATGATTTCACTTATAAGTGGGAGCTGAACAATGAGAACACATGGACACAGGGAAGGGAACAACACACACTGGGGCCTGTCAGCAGGTGGGATTGGGAGAGGGAGAGCATTAGGAAAAATAGCTAATACATGCTGAGCCCATTTATTTAGGTGATGGGTGATAGGTGCAGCAAACCACCATGGCACACATTTACCTATGTAACAAAACTGCACATCCTGCACATGTATCCCAGAACTTAAAATTTAAAAAATAAAATTACATACATATGTATGTACATGTATATATACACCATATATACACATATATATACACACACACATATTTGAGAGAAAGAGACTGAAAGAATGAATAGCAAAATGCTAAGAGCATTTATCCCTTGCTATGAGCATTATGTGTAATTTTATATTTTTGTTTTTCTGTACCTTACAGGATTTTTTAAAAAAATGAATACATACTGCTTTCGTAATAGAAAAAAAATTGTAGCAGATAAAATGCCAAAGAAATGTTAATTTTCAAAATGCAATGGAAGCAAAATTGTAATTCATAGAGTTTGAGAAAGTCAATATCAATATAAAGTTATTTTCTAAACAACAAATGAATGAAATAAGCAATTAATAGTATAATCATCTAGATTTTGAGAGATAAAGAACAAAAACAATATTTTATGAAGCTTGTGGGGTGTGGTTAACAATGGGCCCAAAGGTTAATTGATGATGTTGAATGCTTTTACTGTTTAAAAAGAAAGACTAGGCCAGGCACAGTGGCTCATGACTGTAATCCCAGCACTTTGGGAGGCCGAAGCGGGGCGGATCATGAGTTCAAGAGATTCCTGGCCAACATGGTGAAACTCCGTCTCTACTAAAAATACAAAAATTAGCTGGGTGTCGTGGTACACACCTGTAATCCCAGCTGCTCGGGGAGGCTGAGGCAGGAGAATCACTTGAACCCAGGAGGTGGAGATTGCAGTGAGCCGAGATCGTGCCACTGCACTCCAGCCTGGGCAACACAGCAAAGCTCAGTCTTAAAAAAAAAAAAAAAGAAAGACTATTGAGCAACTAGCCATTAGAAGGCAATGTAGCACAGGACTTGAATTCACATCCCAGCTCCATCACTTGCTCTGCAAGTCACTTAACCACACTTAACCTCAGTGTCTTAGCTATAGCTGGAGATAATAATAAAGCCTCCACATAAGCTTGTGACAAGGAGTAAATAAATGGAAACCATTTAAAATTGTCCTTGGTCCACATGGAGCACTGTGCAAATGTTACTTGATTCTATAATTTAGAGAAAGAAACCCAGGCTGTTCAATTGTTTTCCTTGTCTTTATTACATTCAAATTTATTATACCATTAATATTTTATCTCAGGCTGGGTGTGGTTGGTGGCTCACACTTGTAATCCCAGCACTTTTGAGGCCGAGGTGGGAGGATCACTTGAGCCTAGGAGTTTGAGGTCAGGCTGGGCAACACAGGGAAACCACATCTCTACAAAAAATTTAAAAATTAGCCGGTGTGGTGGCACACACTTTGTAATCCCAGCTACTTGGGAAGAAACTGAGGTGGGAGGATCAACTGAGCCTAGGAGTTGAAGGCTTCAGTGAGCTGTGATTGCACCTCTGTACTGTGTGTGCCTGTGTGACAGAGCAAGACTCTATCTCCAAAATAATAATAATAATATCATCATCATCATCATCATCATCATCATCATCATTTCTGGGAATCTATCCTAAGGAAATAATCTCACATATAGAAAAGCATATAAGTGACTTTTACTGCAGAAAACACATCAATTTTACTAAATTCTACTAATTGTAGTCAAGTGGGAGAAGATTGAGGCACACAGTTTTGTCTTCCACAGGTTTGCAAGAGCCACTTGGTAATTTTTAGAGGTGATTGTTATATATTACCATTATTAAAAACTAAGTTGTATACATTTATAATTAAATATATTAAAAACAAAGTAGTAATACTTGACATTCCTAATGATTTAACTACATTTTACTATTATATAAGTTCTTGAGGTTATCTCTAATGTATCTGTGTGGTAGAAATAATATATGAAGGAGGCATACTACACATGCTGTTTCCCAACTCAGTGCTCAGTATTTGAGAGTAGCTTGAGATTGGCCACAGACAAGATGGAGTCTTTTACTATGGAGTATTTATACTGCAGAAATCAATGAGAGCAACAAATCTGGGCCTTTTTTTCTCAGTGAGGTGAATATTAAACATATATTAGCACACTGTTATCTAAACAGAATATTAGTCATTGCACATGATGTTTTGAAGATTATTAATAATATAGAATACACTTATGCTTTAGTGCTAAGTAAAAATAGCATGTAGCACAATATTATTAGCACTTTAAAAAATACATAGAAAAAAATGAAAGAAAATAAACTAACGTGTTACTGGTCCTGGAAGAATGGGTGATTTTTTCTGTCTTAAATTTTATGTATTTTGTGTTTTCAAAATCAACCTTAAATACCATGTGCTACTTTTATAAGACATAAACTTTATGCACTAGTTTTATTTTCACTCAATACACAGATGCAGAACTGGTAGAGGTAATAGACTTAGTATTAATGTTATCTTTCCAATGAGGTGACACATTGGAGGTGTCACATGAACTGTTGAGATCAGTTAAGATCAAAGAAGTAAGTCTTAGAATGTCTTGGAAAATAGACATGGAGACATATGGAAGGTGTTACTAAGAACTTTATTAGGTTAACACCTTCCCATAAGATTCAGTGACATAACAGTCTTATGTGAAGTTTGACTCTGTTTTTACTAATATTAGCATCTAAAATTGATTAAGAATCTGGTATGTGCCATGCATTATACTTTTCATTCATCATCTTATCACAAAAAATCATAAAGATAGATACTATTAATATTTCCACTTGCAGACCAGAAATGAATACTAAAAATGGTTACATAACTTGTCTACATATCACAAAAATACGGAGTGATAGAGCTGAACAAGCTGAACTTCAGGGTTAAAGTTGGTTCCTTTCTCTAAGACATACTGCATCTTCAAGATCATACTGATTATGCACAGATGGATAAAGAGAAGATGTACATCAATA
>NW_012108252.1:6332625-6338761 GCF_000951045.1 Mandrillus leucophaeus | reverse complement strand
TTTCCCAACTCAGTGCTCAGTATTTGAGAGTAGCTTGAGATTGGCCACAGACAAGATGGAGTCTTTTACTATGGAGTATTTATACTGCAGAAATCAATGAGAGCAACAAATCTGGGCCTTTTTTTCTCAGTGAGGTGAATATTAAACATATATTAGCACACTGTTATCTAAACAGAATATTAGTCATTGCACATGATGTTTTGAAGATTATTAATAATATAGAATACACTTATGCTTTAGTGCTAAGTAAAAATAGCATGTAGCACAATATTATTAGCACTTTAAAAAATACATAGAAAAAAATGAAAGAAAATAAACTAACGTGTTACTGGTCCTGGAAGAATGGGTGATTTTTTCTGTCTTAAATTTTATGTATTTTGTGTTTTCAAAATCAACCTTAAATACCATGTGCTACTTTTATAAGACATAAACTTTATGCACTAGTTTTATTTTCACTCAATACACAGATGCAGAACTGGTAGAGGTAATAGACTTAGTATTAATGTTATCTTTCCAATGAGGTGACACATTGGAGGTGTCACATGAACTGTTGAGATCAGTTAAGATCAAAGAAGTAAGTCTTAGAATGTCTTGGAAAATAGACATGGAGACATATGGAAGGTGTTACTAAGAACTTTATTAGGTTAACACCTTCCCATAAGATTCAGTGACATAAC
This sequence comes from Mandrillus leucophaeus, assembly GCF_000951045.1. Taxonomy (NCBI): domain Eukaryota; kingdom Metazoa; phylum Chordata; class Mammalia; order Primates; family Cercopithecidae; genus Mandrillus; species Mandrillus leucophaeus. The sequence goes on along the minus strand of NW_012108252.1, from coordinate 6,338,084 downwards.
AGTCTTATGTGAAGTTTGACTCTGTTTTTACTAATATTAGCATCTAAAATTGATTAAGAATCTGGTATGTGCCATGCATTATACTTTTCATTCATCATCTTATCACAGAAAATCATAAAGATAGATACTATTAATATTTCCACTTGCAGACCAGAAATGAATACTAAAAATGGTTACATAACTTGTCTACATATCACAAAAATACGAAGTGATAGAGCTGAACAAGCTGAACTTCAGGGTTAAAGTTGGTTCCTTTCTCTAAGACATACTGCATCTTCAAGATCATACTGATTATGCACAGATGGATAAAGAGAAGATGTACATCAATATCAGTTTCTATACACAGAATGCAAAGTCCACATTGCCCATATTTCCAGTTATCCAAATCTGCTTTCCAGTTTTCACTGACACAATCACACGGGTCAGTTGTATTTAATGATATTTGTTGACTCAGCACACTGTCTCTTGTTGACTTTCATTCTATCCAGCTTTCATCTCAGCCAGAGCCTGTTTAAACTAGGGCACTATTTCTTCTCTCAATCCAAGGACTACATGAATAACAAATACATGAAAATGAACACAATCCTTTTCTGGACCCAAAGAAAAACTTGACTTGGATATTAACTTCTTGATGAGAAGGACGTGACATTACTTTTCGTTTGTATTTTACGGTCTCTCGCATATGGCCATTGACTTCCAAGTTTTGATTGATTATTTTTTGATTGACATGACCCAATGATTGAGTACATAAAGAAACAAGGTGTATTTGCTCCTTTCTATTTTAGTAAAATTAGGGCTCTGACTTGGAAAATATTCGTGTTTCTCTTAACATTATGAATGCAGTATTTTTTTAGTATAACAAAACACTCTGGGGTTGGTTTAAACTTTTTAACCTTCTCTTCCAAGCCTTAAATATCCTTGTTTTACTTGCTTCATGATCCAAACTGTACGCATGGTATGCTGCCATATAATTCCAACTCTTTTACTCTCTAGTTCTTTAGCTATACTGACCCTGGAAAGTGCCAATCCTGAATTAATCCAGCCATCTGTCCTCACTACCCTATGTTCACATAGCACTGCTGGGTATAGTGCAGCAAATGTTCAGGTCAGGGGCATTATAAAGAAAGCTGCAGTTCCTAGCCCCAGCTGGGTCCTCAGCATGGCCCACGTGATCCTCTCATCTTCCTGAATACAGCCACTCCCTTCAGGCCCCCTTTCCACCCCTCACTTGTTACACTTCTTCAATGACATCAGGTTTCATTTCACTGAGAAGCTGCCTACTTCATTTACCTTTGGAAATAAAGTAGAGTTTAAAGAGATCTTGAAATTTCTGCTCCTTCCTTCTTTTCTTTAAGGTCAATAATATTTGAAGCAACTCTGTTTACTCAAACATGCAATGAATAACTCTTTCAATGCACGTCAATATAAAATATTCATCCAGGACTGTGTGTCCTGGATTTCAATGACAGCTGTGTCAGTCCTGACTTAGTCATATGTCAAATCTGTGAATCCTATCCTTATATACATATAATTTAAAGGACGAGGTTATTCAAATCTATCTAAAGATAACATCATTTACACTCAAACACTTCAAGGTTTTGTAGTAAGTGGAGTATTTTGAAAGTAAGACATTTGACAGTTCTTTGTGCATATTAAGCAAATCCAGAGCTGCTTACATGAACTCTTATACTCCTGCAGAATCTAACATCGCACCATACATTTCATACTCCCTGATAAAGCATTAAGTGTTACTGATGTATATGGTTAAGCCAGTTATCCAGTGAAACATTGGCTACTTTCATAAATGACAGCTTGTAAAATTCTACTACTTGGGTTATGGCATTGAATTCATCGCTGAAAATATCACTAGTTGAAATGATTCAGAAAGACAATTTTTCCCATTTGGGCATCAGTAGTCTCAATTAAACTAAAATGAAAACTATGAACAATTAATTCTACAAAGTTGGATATTAATTTTTATCAAAAAATAATGTGCAGAAAGTCAGAAAAGAATCCCCTGAATACTTTTGTATTATTTTAAATATGTCAATTTTTTAGGTAATACATATTGTGCAATTTCCTTTATTCATCATGATAAAGGACTTAGGAAGAAGTATATTATCTAAAAAACTCTTTTTGTTATTACTATCTGCCAAGAATAGGGAAAACAGTAGCTTTCTATAAATAGTAGAAATAGTTTGGGTGGGCCATTTTTATTAGTTTCAGTAGTATAATGGCCAGCGCTGTGGCTCATGCCTGTAATCCTAGCACTTTGGGAGGCTGAGGTGGGCAGATCACGAGGTCAGGAGATGGAGACCATCCTGGCCAACATGGTGAAACCCTGTCTCTACTAAAAATACAAAAATTAGCTGGGCGTGGTGGCATGCGCCTGTAGTCCCAGGTATTTGGGAGACTGAGGCAAATGATCGCTTGAACCTGGGAGGAGGAGGTTGCAGTGAGCCGAGACCGCACCACAGCACTGAGGCCTGGAGACAGAACGAGACTCTGTCTCAAATAATAATAAAAATGATAGTAATAATATTTTATTGTGGCTCTTTTCTCCCAATGTATTCCTCACCCTTCAACATTTAGAATTTTAAGGACTGTACTTTCATGGTATTATTTATTCTCAGAACTGGTATATGTAGTAAATAAATGTTTGTTCTCCTAGACATGGTGTTTTAGCTAAGGGTGATGTTAAACTCATACCAATTTAGATTTTATGGTACAACAGACTGAGAAAAAAATTGTTTTAAATTTTTGATTTTAAAACCTAATTCTAGTAGTAAGTAAATTATAAGAAATGAAATTGGATGAATGAACTGGTTAGTTTATTTAAAAGTCAGGATGTTTGGCTTTGTTATCTCGATGCCACTATATTTCAATGTTTTCAAACTAGAGATAGTGTGCATTTGAATTAAGGGCTTTATTTGTAAAGTTTGGAAATGAAAATCAATTCTTTCTAGCATATAATTTAAGATTTATTCAGATAGAGAGGTTTTGGGGGTTGTGTGTGTGTGCAACAAATCCTTATTTGAATCATCAAAATCAATTGTCCTGCTCTTTATAAGACTGTATTTTAGTATGTAACCCTATCATTTTTATGTAACTGCATGGTTTAGAAATATACAAATAAGACTTAGGACGACCCATACATTCAAACATCCAAGTGGGGCCTTACCGGACATCCGTTGTTTGATCAGGAAGTATTAAAATAATCTGAAGCCAATGTTAAGTCCTTCTAACTATTATTAGCTGTTTGAAAAGATCTGGAGTCTCTTTTATCTGTAGATGCCTTAAAGTATTCATTAGAAATTAAATGTTTAAATACATTTGAAGATACCATTATACTCAAGTAAAATGGAAAAAGAGAAGCAACAAAATTAAACAAAAAAATCTGTGAAACTGGATTGTTTGTGAAGAAACCCATATCTTATTTGCATGTGAACCTTGACCGTATGGCTCCAGAATTTTTAGTGAACCACAAAATCTAAAGATACGTTTTGCATCTATATATAGATACCACCTTCATTTATCTACACAATACAGACTGTTTCAGAGCTTTGATTAATGTAAAGAGAAAATGATTATTTGGAACGTGTCCTAAAGCAAAAAAACTCTTTTTACTCTATTGTATAACATTTAATTTGAAAATTCTTTACCACAAAATCTAAAGATACGTTTTGCATCTATATGCAGATACCACCTTCATTACCTACACAATACAAACCGTTTCAGTGCTTTGATTAATATAAAGGGAAAATGATTAATGTGAACATGTCCTAAAGCAAAAAACTCTTTTAACTCTGTGGTATAACATTTAATTTGAAAACTCTTTTATTGATACCACTCGATCTGCTTTCTCATGTCTTTTTTAAAAAAGATTTCAATGATGCCCTTAGTCACTTTGTAAATCACATTTTCCAGTCTTCCTGATTTAAAATACGCTAGTCCCAGTTTCATAATACACTGGCCAGAAACTGTATCACTGGACATTCTTGCTACTGCAACAGGTGTTTGTCAGTTTCTTAAGTTGCTTTCCTTTCCCCTGAGGTGGTGTTATTTCCGGTACATTCCAAAGGCTCTGAAAAAAACTTTTGCCATCTCTTGCCAAGCCAAATCATGACTCCAGCCTCAAAGTTATTTAGAATCCATTGTCTTCCGGGTTTACTACACAGGCAAATTGTGTATGTGTTTCTGTATTTCCAATTTTTAGCAACTAAAATATTTATTAAGTGTTCGGCAAAGCTAAAACTGAAAATAAAAGTGATTTTCATTCAGAAGCCAATGCTCTGGATATCTGAGAAGGGGGTTGATTCAATTCCTGGCAAACCTGATGCGAAAAGGTTTTCATCATCCACTTAGACCACCCTGAAATTTGACATACGCATAAACAAAATAGACCTTGATAACTTGCAGTGTACATGCTTACGTTTTGCCTTAGAAGTCAGAGCTCTGCATGCACTATGTGGCTAAGCCTTTTATTGCAGAACTTCGGAAGAAAATGTTGGTAGAGAAGAGATCACAACCAATTGCTTATGTATATAGTTTCCTGCCTCATCCTACATCTCACCCTTCTTCAAGTAAAACTGAAGCCCACCATACTATAAATCAGTGGTGGACATATCTCGTACACACACTCTACAACCATGACAAGGCAACAAGAAGACACGATTGCTCAAACCAACCTTTTGGAAGTTTCTCAGTTCCGCTGAAGGCAACCAGAGTAAGAATGTGTACCAGTGGAATGTTGACGAGCTCTCTCATGATTAATCCAGGCTCACGCAGGACAAAGTTCCTTCTGGACAACGCAAGGAAAATGCCTCCACGGTTTACATTTTAAAGCATACTTTGTTGCAAAAGAGTCGTCTGCTAATGACTGTTTGTGTCAGCAGCTCCACAGGCTCTAAGTATAATCAGGAATTCTCAGACTTGGCTGCAATGATGGACACAGCCAGCTGGTGAGTATCCACGTAGGCCAGTAACGCAAGTGTAGGGCTAGAGGAACAAGGGCAAGAAAATCCTTTTAGAATCCCTTTTAAGACAGTGGCAGAAGGACAATACCAGATGCCTTTTGCAACCATCACTGTATTCCCAGAGGTATAGGTGTCCTGGCCTTTGGATTCAGCAGCCCACTCTCCTGGACTCAAACCAGAAATCTGGGTTTATTTAGTCTTCACTCCTCCCCATCTCTCACCCCACCCCCACTCCCACATTCAGCCCATTCCAATTCCTACAGATTTTATCAACCAAATAGTCCTTGTAACTTCTCTCTGTCTTGGGTCTTAACCATTCTCTATCTTTTTTCAGATAGTCCCTCCTGCTCAGAAGCTTTTAGGGGCTCATCATCACGTAAAACTATGTTTAAACCTGCCTAATCTGCCGAATATGACAGGCTTTACTGGAATCTGCATGCTTTGTTGTATGTTAGTATTATTACAATTCTTTTTTTTTTTTTT
>NW_012108252.1:6330235-6330945 GCF_000951045.1 Mandrillus leucophaeus | reverse complement strand
ATCAGGATGATGTTGGCCTCATAAAATGAGTTAGGGAGGATTCCCTCTTTTTCTATTGTTTGGAATAGTTTCAGAAGGAATGGTATCAGCTCCTCTTTATACTTCTGGTAGAATTTGGCTGTGAATCTGTCTGGTCCTGGGTTTTATTTTGTTTTGTTTTGTTTTCTTGGTAGGCTACTAATTACTGCCTCAATTTCAGAACTTCTTATTGGTCTATTCAGGGATTCGACTTCCTCCTCGTTTACCAAAACAGCATGGTATTGGTACCAAAACAGATATATAAACCAATGGAACAGAACAGAGGCCTAAGAAATAATGCCACACATCTACAGCCATCTGTTCTTTGAAAAACCTGACAAAAACAAGCAATGGGGAAAGGATTTCCTACTTAATAAATGGTGTTGGGAAAATTGGCTAGCCATATGTGGAAAACTGAAACTGGACCCCTTCCTTATACCTCATACAAAAGTTAACTAAGATGGATTAAAGACTTAAACATGAAACCTAAAACCATAAAACCCCTAGAAGAAAACCTAGGCAATACCATTCAGGATATAGGTATGGACAAAGACTTCATGACTAAAATACTGAAAGCAATGGCAACAAAAGTCAAAATTGACAAATGGGATCTAATTAAACTAAAGAGCTTCTGCAAAGCAAAAGAAAGTATCATCAGAGTGAATAGGCAACCTACAGAATGGGAGAAAATT
>NW_012108252.1:6323696-6325335 GCF_000951045.1 Mandrillus leucophaeus | reverse complement strand
TTTTTTTTCAGAGTCAGGGTCTTGCTCTGTTGTCCAGGCTAGAGTGCAATGGGGTAATCATAGCTCACTGCAACCTCAGCCACCTGAACTCAAGTGATCCTTTCAGAGTAGCTAGGACTACAGGCACCTGCCACTACAGCAGGCTAATTTATTTTTATTTTTTGAAGAGATGAGGGTCAGGTTATGTTGCCCAGGCTGGTCTCAAACTCCTGGTCTCAAGTGATGATCCCACCTCGGCCTCTCAAAGTGCTGGGAATACAGACGTGAGCTACTGTGCCCAGCCCCATTCAGCTTCCTATATTCAACAACCTGCTGATGGTTCCCTGTATACAGCTTTCCTACCTCCAAGAATTGCTCATACTGTTCCCTTTTCTTGGAATACTACTCCCCTCCTTTCCACTCAGTTCACACCTCTCTCAGCTTGACCATCCTCTCCTCCTGGGAGAAAAATTCCATATCATCCTAAAGCTGTGTTACGTTTGTCTTCTCTGGGTTTCCATGATATACTGTGCACATCTCTACCATTGCACTGACCACATTGTTTTGATTTTTTCCCCCATGTGTTGGTGTCTCCTTCATTCTTTGGCCTCATGAGTTCATTTATAGAAGTTTAGAGTCAGGTAGCGTGACGCCTCCAGCTTCGTTCTTTTTCCTTAGAATTGTCTTGGCTGTACGGGCTCTTTTTTGGTTCCATATGAAATTTAAAGTAGTTTTTTCTGATTCTGTGAAGAAAGTCAATGGTAGCTTGATGGGGATAGCATTGGATCTATAAATTACTTTGGGCAGTATGGCCATTTTCACGATATTGATTCTTCCTATCCATGAGCATAGAATGTTTTCCCATTTGTTTGTGTCCTCTCTTATTTCCTTGAGCAGTGGCTTGTAGTTCTCCTTGAAGAGGTCCTTCACATCCCTTGTAAGTTGTATTCCTAGGTATTTTATTCTCTTTGTAGCAATTGTAAATGGGAGTTCACTCATGATTTAGCTCTCTGTTTTTCTATTATTGGTGTATAGGAATGCCTGTGATTTTTACAGATTAATTTTGCGTCCTGAGACTTTACTGAAGTTGCTTACCAGCTTACGGAGATTTGGGGCTGAGATGGGGTTTTGTAAATATACAATAATGTCATCTGCGAACAGAAACAATTTGACTTTCTGTCTTCCTAGTTGAATACCCTTTATTTCTTTGTCTTGCCTGATTGCCCTGACAAGAACTTCCAATACTATGTTGAATAGGAGTGGTGAGACAGAGCATCCTTGTCTTGTGCCAGTTTTCAAAGGGAATGCTTCCAGCTTTGGCCAATTTAGTATGATATTGGCTGTGGGTTTGTCATATATAGGTCTTACTATTTTGAGATACGTTCCATCAATACCCAGTTTATTGTGAGTTTTTAGCATGAAGACGTGTTGAATTTTGTTGAAGGCCTTTTCTGCATCTATTGAGATAATCATGTGGTTTTTGTCTTTGGTTCTTTTTATGTGATGGATTACATTTATTGATTTGCATATGTTGAACCAGCCTTGCCTCCCAGGGATGAAGCCAACTTGATCGTGGTGGATAAGCTTTTTGATGTGCTGCTGGATTCAGTTTGCCAGTATTTTATTGAGGATTTTTGCATCGATGTTCATCAGGGATATT
>NW_012108252.1:6255722-6321569 GCF_000951045.1 Mandrillus leucophaeus | reverse complement strand
AGAACTTAAGGATATGAAGAAAAAATATTTTTGTATAGCTGTACAATATATTTGTGTTTCAAACAAAGTATTATTACAAAAAAGTCAAAAAGCTTACAAATTTAAAAAGTTTATAAAATAAAATAGTTGTGGTAAGCTAAGGTTAATTTATTATTAAAGAAGGAAAAATATTTATAAAATAAATTTAGTGTAGCCTAAGTGTACAGTGTTTATAAAGTCTACAGTAGTGTACACTAACGTCCTAGGCCTTCACATTCACACACCACTCACTCACTGACTTATCCAGAGCAACCTCCAGTTCTGAAAGCTTCATTCATGGTAAGTGCTCAATGCAGGTGTACCATTTTTAACTTTTATACTGTATTTTTACTGTACGTTTTCTATGTTTAGATGCACAAATATGTACCATTGTGTTACAATTGCCTACAGTATTCAGTGTAGTAACATGTTGACAATTTTGTAGCCTAGGGACAACAGGCTATCCATACAGCCTAGGTGTGCAGTGGGCTATACCATCAAGGTTTACTGTAAGTACACTCTATGATGTTCGCACAATAACAGAAAGAAATATGGATGCATTTCTCAGAACATATCCCTGACGTTAAGTGATAAATGACTGTATAATGTAAAGCTATAGTAATCAAAACAGCGTGGTACTGGCATAGAAACAGACATGTAGACTAATGGAACAGACTAGAGAACCTAGAAATAAATCTCTGCCTTTAGGATCAATTGATTTTTAATAACAATGCCAAGAATACACAAAAATAGTCTCTTCAATAAATTGTGTTGGGACAACTGGATAGCCACATGCAGAAGAATAAAATTAGGCCCTTATTTTATATAATAATCAACTCAAAATGGATTCGAGACTTAAATGTAAGAATGGAAACTAAAACTACTAGAATATATAGGGAAACAGCTTTATGACATTAGTCTGGGCAATGATTTTTTTGGATGTGACCCAAAAAGCACAGACAATGAAAAGCAAAAATAGACCAATGAGATTACATTAAGCAGAAAAACCTCTGCACAGCAAAGGAAACAATCAACAGAGTAAAGGCACTATCTACAGAATGGGAGAAAATAATTGCAAACCATACACCTGATGAGGTTAATGTCCAAAATATATAAGGAATTCAGGCAATTCAATAGCTAAAAAACCCAAATAACCCAATTTTAAAATGAACAAAGAAGTCAAGCACAGTGGCACACCCCTTTAGTCCCAGCTACTCGGGAGGCTGAGCCTAGGAGTTCAGGGCCAGCCTGGGCAACATAGCAAGACCTCATCTCTTAAAGAAAAGTGGACAAAGAATTTGAATAGACATTTTTTAAAAGACATACAAATGGCCAACAGGTATACGAAAATGTGCTTAAAATCACTAATCATCAGGGAAATACAAATCAAAACCACAATGAGATATCATCTCACTCCAGTTAGAATGGCTATTTTCAAAAAGATGAAAGATAACAGGTGTTGGTGAGGATGTGGACAGAAGGGAACCCTGTACACTGTTAGTGGGAATGTAAATTAGTACAGCCATTATGGAAAGCAGTGTGGAAGTTTTTCAAAATCCTAAAAAGAAAACTACCATATAATAGAGCAATCCCACTACTGGATATATATTCAAAGGAAATGAAATCAGTATGTCAAAGAGATATCTGTATTCCCATGTTCACTGCAGCATTATCCACAATAACCGAAGTATGGAATCAACCTACATATTCATGACTAGATAAATAAAAAACAAAAATGTGGTACAGTATATACACACACACATACACACACACACACAATGAGATACTATTCAGACTTTAAAAAGAAGAAGATCTTGTGATTTGGGATAATATGAATGAACCTAGAGGACATTATGTTATGTGAAATAGCGAAACACAGAAAGACAAACACCACATGGTCTCACTTGTCTGTGGAATCTGAAAAAGTTGACCTCATAGAAGTAGAGACAATGGTGATTACAAGGGACTGGGAGAGGGCAAATGGGTGTTGGGGACATGTTGGTGAAATTATGCAAAATTACAGTTAGGAGGAATAAAAAATAATGATTATGAAGTTTTGGGCACCTAATTATCCTGGTGTTTCACGGTCTAAGATGTTGGGCAAGTATGAAAGCTATGGAGAAGTTTGGGGGTTTGTTTTTTTCTTCTTTTTTTTTTTAAATGAGCAATAAAAATAATAGCTCCTTTATTTGAGTACCACGTATGTGTTGTTACATATGCTGAGTTATTATTTTTTTTATTATACTTTATGTTCTAGGAGAAGTTTGGGTTTTTTTTTTTTGTTTTTTTTTTTTCCTTAACCAGAAGGAGACTATACTTCCCTCTCCACCAGAACCGCGATTTCACATCTACCCCATACACAGCCTTAGTTCATACCATCTTTCTTAGAGCTGGAGGTCTAGATAGTAAAGGAGAGTTACTGGTAGTGGGTTTTCATTTACATCTCAGTTTCTCCAACCTACTCCTAGTGCTGTTTGTGAAGGAGAAAAGTACCAAGCCATAGTTTTGTCAAAACTGTTGTCTCCTGAGATAGTGTAGCCTATACACTTAAGGTAATCTTAATACAATTTCAGTAGTATTTTGGAAACTAGGAAGCTGATTTTAGAATGCATATACAGAAACAAAGTAAGCAAAAATAATTGGGGAAAACGTGGAAAAATAAAGTAATAAGGAATCACTTGCCTACCAAGTGTTAAAATGTATTGTAAAGCTTTAATAATAGCTTCATGTAATGATATGAAAATCCTGTAATATGAAGCTATAAGTAGAAGGTCAATGGACACTGAAGGAATGATAAAGATGGCATTTTAAATTAGTGAGGAAAGATGACTTATTAGGTGAATTTGGTAGCCATTTTAAAAAATCAATTACATCTGTACCTCATATATTACACGAAAATAAAACTTCAGATTTTAAAAGTACTAGAAAAAAAACATGTCTATGAGAGAGAATGAATATATCTATTAGATCTATAGCTTTATGGATGTTTTCCCCAACATATGAAAATACTGGCTGATTCTTTTCACTTAAAGCTCTTTTCACTTGACTTTTTTGATAGGGCTGTTTCCTGTTTTTCTTGTATTTTTTGTTTTCTCTTTCACAAAATCCTTTTTCTTCCATGGAGAAAATAAATGTTAGTTTTCTCCAAACTGAAGTTACTGGCACTTTTTTTCCCACTGTCCACACTTACAGCATGAGGTAACAGGTATACATGTATGAATTCTACACCTGTATCTCTGAATTAAATCTCTGTCTTGGGAAACACCTGTATATCTGGTCACCTACATGCCTGTCTCACAAGAAATCAAAACTCAACTTTCATGATATATTAAATGAATCTTTAAATGGTTTAATATTCAATTAGAATTAACAGGGAGATCAAAGAGGACTGATCACTTTTAAACTTTGCTTTCTCTTCCCATCACTGTGAGATACTTTGAAACAAAATGCCATGTTACAGGCCATATCTCCATAATGGGTGCTCACTGCCCTCACCAAGCTAAAATACTTCTGTAAACCAACACACATCCAGATATTGGACACTGTTCAAAATCCTTATACAGGCACAGGGGAAATGTTGGGGAATATGTGTCTCCTTCTATTGGTGAGTTTAATGAAATACTGCCTGGCATATGTAATATGTTTGATAAACTACAGGTTGTATATACATTCAGAATTGTTTAAAAAAATTAACAGGTCTGTAAATTGACCTGAAAAAAACATGAATTCTTAAAGTCAAAGTGCTCTTAAAGTTAAGATAGTATCACACAAATACCTAGACAGCTAACTTGTCTTCAAATAAGATGCTATCCATTTTGTTCCCCTCCTTGCCTTCTATGGAAGTGAGAAGAAGTCATTATGGGGAGTTCTGGGGGACAGTTTGGGAAGATATTAGACTTTTAGAGCTGATAAAATCTGTTTCAAAACCTTTTTTCCATGTTGCTCAAGATCTGAAACAGAAATTTCTACTGACCCAAGAGTCTATCTTAATTAGGCCAGTATGCTTAATACTAAACTCATCAACTTCCCTGAAACCTGGGAATTCTTTCATCTCTGATCTCAGTGAATATCACCATCGTCTACTCAGCTTCCCGAGCAATCAAGCTGTGAATCATCCCTGACATCTTGTTTCCTGAACCCTGTGTTTAATGAGTCCTATCAGTTTGACATTGTGAAACCTCTCTAGTTCAACCCTTCCTCACCACTCTCTGCCTCAGTTAGAGGCCTCATTAATTTATTGTCTGTTTACTATAGCAGCTCCTTCCCTAATGGGCCTCTCTGCCAGTCATTTCTCTGCACCAGTGTCAGAGAGCTCCTTCTAATACAGAAATTTGGCTGCATTGCTGTCCTGCTTGAAATGTTTTGACTCTCCATGGTTTTTTAAAAGAAACTCCACACTTCCTAGCCCGTCGAACCTCTGTTCACCTCTCCCCTCTCTTCTCTCATCTTCTCTTCTTCACACACTTTGCTCTTGGGCATAACTGTAGGTCCTTAAAATACCATGCTCTTTCTAGCCTCTGTGCCTTTTAATGTCTTACCTTCCACTGGAATTTCCCCTTCCTTTTTATCTTTAGCCAATTACCTCTGTCTTTCAAGATTCCACCTGGTTCTTACTTTCCTGAGAGGTGCCTTTTGATGCCTCAGACCAAGTAGGATGTCCTCTTCTTTGCTCTAATGGAGAGCTCCCACACCGTGCCCACTGCATTTAACTTACAACCCACTCTACAAAAGAATCTTTACCTGTTCCTGCATCTCTCTCTTTGCAAGAATGTGAGCTTACTGAAGACTGATTTTATGTCTTTTATCTGTGCATTTCCTATGCTTAGCAGAGTTCCTGATGTACTGCAGCACTAGGTACCTAGTTTATGATGAAAGAGGGAATAAATGAAATCATATCCCTAGGAATTTTAGGCCTTGGAGATGAATTCTTCAAGAGGGGAATGAAATCATTACAAGTGATTTCCTTGCTCAGTCTCTTAGGGCTTATTTTTTCTTTTCCTCTTAGAGTCATGCTAAGCCATGGAGAACTGTGTTCTAAGTGATACAGAATTGCATTTGACAACTCAGGGAAATGATTGTTTGGAGGTGTACTCAACACTGGAGCAAAAGGACTGCAATTGCATAGTGCTGGATATTAAAGTTTATGCTTTTGGTGGAGCAAAATGATCTATGCTATTTATTCAGCTCATTAGAGAAAATATAGCAGGCAGGAATTCTGGGCATATTCTGTGTACAGGAAAAGAGTGAATTCTATTTGGGCCTTCCCTGGCCTTATCATTTGGTATCTTGAAGGAGGTGGTAAGCAATTTCTTTCCTTGGTTCCTCTTATAATACAACTGGTAGCTGAGTGTCCTGAAAGTCTCCCTTCTGCATCCTCATTTCTTCTGCCTCCCTCAATTTTAGACTTCATCTAGGATTTTCAAAGGTATTACAGAAAGACACAGAGTAGCTTGAAAGCTATCACCTGAGCACTTACCAGGATGACAAACTCATCCCCATTTCTCTCTGCCTGTCTTCTTCCTTCCTTATTATAATAACTGGAGTGTTCCAGACTCCTACTATATATTACACAAAATCGCTAGATGTGTTTTGGGAACACTGTGGAAAAAATAGGAAAACAGTGAACTAGATCACCTCCAAAGGAAACATCCCATCGTATGAGTTTTATTTCTCAGTTTAGTCCCAGCCATTAGCACTGTTTATATGTTCTCACCATGGCTTAGACTGGTATATTTCAATCCAGTTCAGTAGATCATTGCTAGGGCCATGCCAGACACTAGAATCCAAAAGAAACATTGACAACTGCATCCACCAGGCCATGTGGCTATATGAGGAAAGAAGTGCTTGGCAAGGCTTGGAGCACTGCAGAAGGATGACAGGCAATCCTCACCAAGCTGCCCTAATGGTGGACTGGACTTGAGGACTCACTTCTAATGAACAGAACACAGAAGAAGTATTGATGTGTTGCTACTGAGATTAAGTTATAAAAAGACTGCTGCTTCCATCTGGGATGTTAGAATGTTGGGATTTGTTGAGATGGAAAGAGGAATCAAAATGATGCCCAGAGTCTTGGACCAAATAACAATGAATGTGGTATGGTCTACTAAAAGCAGAACATTGGAAAAGGAAAACAGTTTAAAGAGGAAAAGTTTCTTAATCATGATTTTGAATTTGGACATTAAGTTTGGGGTATCTATGTGATATCTGAATCAAAATGTCTAGTAAGCAGGTCAGGTTTAGATCTGGACCTCAGAAAAGAAGTTTGGGCTTGAGTATAAATTTGGGAGTTTACAGCAGGTTGATGTTTAACCACATGGTGTAGCATGCGGTCATGAAATAGGTGGAGCAAAATAAGGGCCCAGGATTTCACCTTAGTAATACCAACCCATAGAGGCTGTAATGAGGAAGAAGAGCAAGTTAGTAAAACAAAAGAGAGTGAGAAACTATCGCCAGAGAAGTTGGAGGAATCCAGATGTGTGCATTCTTGTGAGAAGGGGAAGGAAGTTCCTAAAGAGAGAGAGATCAAATTGGTTAAATGCTGCTGAGAGGGTGAGTGGATCTAGACATGGGACATATCCATCTGATTTGGCCAGATAGTGACCTTGACAGGAGTAATTTATATTGCAGACTTAAGGGTTAATATGAGCACAAAAAAAGGGAGTTTTTTTTTTTTTAATAGACAACATTTCACATGACAAGTCCTTAGGAGAGCTCTGCATCTATTAATTTCAGTTTGATTTAATTTCACTTGCATAATCCCTATTTCAGAAAATGAAAGCATAATATATTCAAACTACTAGCACTGTATTTAAAGTCGCTTTGCAAATTGCTTCCCAAAATTACTACTACTCTTCTTGCCAGGTTACTGAAAGATAAGAAAATGAATACAATCAACTCTCCCTACTCTTTAACTAGCAACAATTACTTGTTGCACATGCAGTATGAAAATGGTTCTGTGTGTGACTGAATACAATAACGGAATCTTCTCGCATCATCTATAAATAGTGCAGTACAGTTGTAGTGACGATGCTGGCTAAATAAGGGCTCAAAAATGTGTAATGTTAATGTCATGGCTACCTGGAAAATAATTTTCCCCTTTTGCAAAATATGCCGCCTCAGGAAAGAGAATCCTTCAGGTTAGTCCCTCAGAAGCTCAGCAGCACTAAATTATGCTGGGAGAACTATGCTGCACAACTGAATCAGTATGACATGTCAATTTATTCATAGCCTATTTTTAAAACAATCGCTTAGAGCTGATGCAAGATTAATAAATATGGTCTATGCATAACTCTGATGCTCTCAGGAGATTTAATTTAATAAAAATATACAGCCACAGATAAAACTTATTTTTGTAGTGTCCTGGTCATCACCAGGATTAGGAAAGCAAACCAGCTATGTTTTTGGCCCTTTCTCAAAGCCTGGGTGTGTGGCTTACGGACCAGACTAGAGGTTCCTCTAAATTAGCCCAGGGCAGTGGCTGGATTGAACTGTGTTGACTAGGGAAAGTCCTGGACGATTTTGAGCTGTGATTTACACAGGCGTTTATGTGTTATTACAATATGTACCCAAGAAGAAATTTTCTGTGGTTTTCTGTTTTCATCAGTGAAGTAACTTTGAGAGGTTTCTTTGGCAATAGCTTAATGAAACAGTTGGTGGTGGTATCTTTCCAGATTAGGAAATACTTGGAGACTGCAATAAACTAATATGATCCTTAGGCACTATTTGTTCTCTCACATTCTCTTTTTTAAAAATATTTTTCTGATTATAGTTGTTTATTATAAAATAAGAAGAAAAGAACCATAAAAGGTTGAGAACAACAAAAACAAAAACAACGATCATTTCTCAGTAGTGCCAAGACTTCGGAAACAAATATTATTACCATGTTTGTACTTTTATTTCTCATCTTCTTTTATATTACATATATACATAGAAAATGTGTTAAATAGGATTTTATGTACATTGCACATTTTTATACATTTTATTATAATTGGTTATTATATATTTCCTTCCAATATATAGGTATATGCTAATCTGTGTAATCATTCACCTATTTTAGTTATTTCCAATTTCTAATCATTAGGAATAAAATGTCAACATCTCATCCATTCTTTTCATATGCAATCCTCAAATTATGGCATTCAGGTAAAAATAGAAATGGAGTCACTGAATCAAAGTCTGTGAATATTTATGAGGTTCTTGATCTGTGTTTCCAAATTTCCTTTCAGATGTTTTCAACAATGTATATTATATCATGACATTGTTATTTTTGAACTATGATAAATTGACAGGAAAAAAATTATCGTGTTATTTTGTGTTAGTGTCAAATTTAACCTTTTATAGTATTCATATTCACCATTAATACTTCTTTTTTAAATTGTGTGGTTTTGTTCTTAGTCATTTTTCACCTAGAATATCTTTTTCTTATTTAATTTATAAGATCACTATATATTAAGAACTTTTAGTATTACATACACTGTCTACCTTTTCTTCATTTGTTCCATTTGCTTTTTATCATAGAAGGAAGATTTTAACTTCTATGAAGCCTAATTTACCAGATATTTTCTTTATGCCCTCTCACTAGCCTCTACTTATATGTTCATAAAAGGTCTCTGGATCTCAAGAAAAGATAATCACCTATATCTTCCTCTAGACCATCTAAAATTTTGTTATATTTACATTAATTGTTTCAATCAATTTTTTTAGCATATGATGAAAATTTGAAACATGACATCATTTTTTAAAAGTATCAATTGTTCCAACACCATCTATTGAGTAATATTTTATAATGTTCATCCCATTGATGGGATATTCAAATCCCACCTTTTTAGTGCATTCTATTTTTCAAGAAAATAAGATGGGACAAGGAAAGGCAAACAGGAATTACCTTGAGTGACAACTAAGATGATGGCACAGAGCACTGTGTTAAAACATATTCTGGAACAACTTTAAGATCAAAATGGAGTGCTGTGATTAATTACTGATGTCTCTCATGAGCACATAAGTGGGAGTGGAATAATACATATGCTTTATACTTATTCATTGTGTTTCATTAATGTCTATCTATTCTGGACCTACTATCATGTATTGTAGCTATGTGTACCTAATAATGTAGTCATTATATAAATATAAAGCAAAAGTTTATTAAATTACTATGAGAAAATGGCAAATCTACAACCATTGTGGAAGATTTTTTAACACATCTCTCTATAATTGATAAGTCAAGTGTAAAAATTATAGTTCCTATAAGTACTATTTTTGGTAAAGAGAAAGTGAATTACAGATGAGTAATTGTACAAGATATTTGAGTTTGATTCAATTCTGAGAACAGTATACTAGTTTAATCTGTGGGATATTCATGTGGGCACAGGCTATAATCTTGTCTTAGGAACTGAAAATAGCAGAACGCCTATGTGAGAATTTGAAAAGACGGAGATTCCAACAAGTAAGAAGGTGAACAAATTAAGGCTCAAATATAGAAAGCCACCTCCTAAAGTCCCAATTTTTGCATTAAGTATCATAATGGCCTTAAAGGAAAGAAAAGAATATGTTTTGAAATGAATATTTTAATTCCAGGTAAAAAATGCTCAATTGTGAATGAAAATAAGCTCTTTGAGTAGCAGCTACAGCTAATGACCAGAGGGTGCACTACATGTATATATAGGATAAGAAAATTTGAAAAGGGTGGTTGCCCTTACTTTGGTTATTTTAGCAATGCATTTTCATACATTATTGTTGTCAGTATTTTATCATTGAAAATAACAGACAGTAATACATAAAAAATAATTGATAAAAGTTTTGATGATCAAAATACCAATTTATCAAAAAACAGAATCCTGTTTGTACCATGCTTTAGTGAAAATCCAAAATGTCATAAACCAGCCCTATTAGTCACTCAATAAATGTTAAATGAATGAGCCAGAGACTAAGACTCTTAACAACTATACAGCCAACTTAACAACCAAGATTTGCCTTATAACATAGGCAATAAGGTGTTTTGCTCCATAGTAAAGCCTTTACAACAATATAAAACAAATACAATAATGATCATCTCTTTCTTTATAAAATAAAAAAGTTATTATACAGTTATATGTTATATAACATATATAGTTATTATATTCTTATTTTTTCCTTTCTAAATTTTATGATTTCCAGCTGTAATATTGTTGTTCATAGTTCACTGTTACAGAGATGTCCCTCCCAATAACTTGGAAATAAGAACACAGTTGCCATCAGAGTTAAGTTCTGAAATCTATGCATAATAGATCAGTACACATCAGTACATTCAAAACATTGTGAAAATAAGATAAAATATATTTCATGCTGAAAACTAACACAAGAACAGAAAACCAAACAACACATGTTCTCACTCATAAGTAGGAGTTGAACAATGAGAACACATGGACACAGGGAGGAGAACATCACACACCGGGCCTGTCGAGGATTGAGGGGCTAGGGGAGGGATAGTATTAGGAGAAATACCTAATGTAGATAGCAGGTTGATGGGTGCAGCAAACCACTATGACATGTGTATACTTATGTAACAAACCTGCACATTCTGTACATGTATCCCAGAACTTAAAGTATAATAAAAAAATTATTTCATGCTGAAAGGGCTTTGGTATAACCTGTTTTAATAGTCATTATTTAATTTAAGAATTTTATAATAAAAAAGGTGGTTCTATTAAACATTGGAAACATAAATAAATATCTCCAGAGGTTAGTATTGATAGTACTATTCCAGTAATATCCCAAGAAAGCTGAGTTTTAGAAATTAGGCTTTCGACTTTTCTTAGAATTATTCTTAGTAAGATGATACTAACAGCTAACTCTGCTTGAGTGCTTACTCTGTGCCAATCACTGTTCCAAGTATTTTGTATCTATTATTTAATCCTCATTAGAATTTAATCCTCATTAGATAGTATAACACCTATGAGGTAGATATTATACTATCATTTTCTCATTTTACAGGTAAGGAAACTAATTTTGTAATTTGCAGGCTAATGTGGTTTTTCAGAAGCAAAGCAATGATTTCAGTTAAGGAAGCCTGAATCCAGCACCTGTGCTCTCAGCCACCACCTTGTGCATTCATGTACTCATTCAACAAATGTGTACTGAATGCTCCTAGCTAGGCCAGGCACTGTGCTAGGTGCTGAGAATAGTAGAGCTCAAAACAAATATGATGCCTGCTCTCCTGGGGCCTACAGTCTAGAGATAGACAAAACTTAAAACAACAAATAAATGTAGAACTACAGACTGAGGCAAGTGTTACAAAAGAAAATCACAGAGTGCTCCGGAGTATACATCAGGGCCCCTTCTTAGATAAGAAGACTAGGAATAGTTTCTCTGAGAAAGTGATAATTAAGCTAAGATTAAATGGATTACTAAAAGTAAGCAGAGAACGGGGGTGGGGGAATGTGCCAGGCTTTGGTAAGAGCATGGCAAAGTGTTTCTAATCCCTTTGACGAGATCTCATAGGGAGATAAATATATCTCTCTTAGGCCAGTGCCATTAAAATAAATGTCTCTGTGTACCCATATTCTGACTTCATATTTACTAAAATCTTCTTATAAGGTGGCTTCATGTATAGTTTGACAATAAGAGGATGCACTTATTGTGTAGACTTTTAGTATACTGATAATTATGAGTCCTCTCCCCTTATAAATTAATAAATGTGCATTTATACCCATCTCCAGTACCTTCTCTTCTTGTTACCAAGCTTATCAGCAACTTCAGACCCTGAGCCTTCAAAGCAGAAGACCAGATCCTTCAATGGAATGACTTAGATTCCAAATTGAGATCCCACCCAGCTCCAAGCTGCCTTTCCTTTAAATGCTTATATTGGATCTTGCTTATTGGTGAAGTTTTATAAATATGCAATATTTGGTAAAGTGGGAAAAAAGGCGAATTCTTTTGTATTAAAAGAAAATAATAGATTTAGTGAGCACACAATCCATGACTATTCTGGTTAGTTTTACTGAAAAGAAAGTCTATCTGGGAGCGAGTCTGAATGAAATAATGTTTTGAATATTTAGGGAATAAAACAGACACCATTCTTGTCTTAGCAGTCATGTGCTGAGTGAGT
Organism: Mandrillus leucophaeus; assembly: GCF_000951045.1. Taxonomy (NCBI): domain Eukaryota; kingdom Metazoa; phylum Chordata; class Mammalia; order Primates; family Cercopithecidae; genus Mandrillus; species Mandrillus leucophaeus. The sequence goes on along the minus strand of NW_012108252.1, from coordinate 6,309,469 downwards.
AATGCTGGTATTCTTTTACGAGATTGTTTTAGTATAAAACCGTAGTAAACTGTGCTGGAAAGTATTTCCCCACTACAAGCATGGAAACGAGACTTACTCATAATATTTATTTCTTCTCCAGAGTGCCTTTGCAGACCTGAAACATCTGAACTAACAAAAGGCCTCCAATTTATAATATAACACAGCTGCTCCCAGGATTGCGTGCGGGCATATGTGTGTGCATGATGGGAGGGGATTTCCTTGTATGTATTCATTTATGTGCCCTCTGGAGAAGGGGCCAGTTCAGTCCAACTGGAATTCTAAGTGTCTTTTACTGGGCATTTGTTATATGTAAAAAGCTGGCTCATGTCTAAAGTATCTTCCAGGCAGCGTGCAGCTGAGAGCCATAAAAGAGAAGATTGTGTATTGTGTAGGAACAGTGATGCTAATGGGGAGCATTTTCACAGTGAACAGTTAGTTTTTCTACCACTGAAGAATAGTGTATTTATTATATAAAGAAATGGGAATTATACAGAAATGATCATCAGAAGATATGTTTCTATCATTATTTTCTATTATTAATTATTCACAATCAGTAAGTTCACTTCCAACACATGTACTATACTTTTAACAGAGCGGAAACAAAAAGGCTATCAGTATCACAATTTAGTTCTTTCTTCATTCTTCACTTTTGTTCTTCCAAATTGTCAAAGCATGATTAATCTTAAATGTTACCAATTTAGAAAAAATCTACATATTCTAATAAATTGTTTTCTTCTTTTCTTTCCCATCTATTTTCCAAACCTATTTATTCATTTAACTAACTGAACTTGACGCCAGGAATGTGGTGACAGGTGGGTGAGTCTCTATCAGAGAACTCACAGTCTGGCTAGGGAGATGGGTGACTATATCAACAATTAAGAGAGCGTGCAATAAGTGTTAGGCATGTTTAGAGCTCTTGGGAGAACAGCGTATGGGCACTTATAGGAGTTAGGCAATGATGGAGGCAGTCTGACATGACCACCCTGCCCCTCCACGAGAGGACAGCGCTTGAACTAAGCAATTGTTAACTGGGTAGATGTGAAGGCAGGGAGAGCAGCAGAGCTCACAGAAAACAACCTACAAGATGTCGGGATCTGAGAGATACATGCCATGTCTTTTCTGGCCTAGTTTGTTTTTTGCTTGTACCTTTCCATGAATGCCAAGAGCAAGTCATGAGACAAGGATTCAAAGAGGTGAAATAAAATCAAAAAACAAATTGGTATCATTTTGCCTTCTGGAGGAAGGTGGCCACTTTACAACAGATAGATATTTTGCATGTTCTCCCCCAGTAACTAGTGAAATTACCCAGAAAATGGTGAAACAACTACATTCACATCAGAAACTAGGGAACCATCCAAATGCTAGAATTTCTGTTACTTACAGGACAGATGAGAAATATATGAAGGCTAAGCAGGACTGGCTTGCAAATCACTTGCCTTAGAAAGCAGAACCTTTCAAAAATTAACAAGAGATTTTGAATGTCATAAATACCATTATTTATCTAGTCTAGGATTTGGATAAGTAATGGACCACCCAAACAGAGGAAAATCTCATTCTTTGAGGGCCTTTGGCAAACGCTGCCTGCTCACCAGACTTCAGTGCTGTAGCTGCCTATGGAGAGTGTAACGGGATTCAGGAGTAGCTATCCCATGAGGTCTGGGCCATAGATGACTTTACCAAGTCACTGGCTGCTGGCAAGGGTGACATTGGAAAACTTTTGTCAAGGTCTAGGTCACTAACTGTTCAGAACGCTAAAACTGGGATGGTAGATGAAGGCATGTGAGGAATGATCTCCTGCAGGAGGTACGTTTACATTGGGTTCTCATAGTTTTTCATATACTGCACCAGGAATGTGGTGCAGCCATAAATGATTTTGTACCGGTAGATAAGTGTTGACAGACACAGATGAGAAACTCTCCTGAAATGAGATGTACCTGCCAGAAGTACCCACTGCCCTCACTGTGCACTCAATCTGGGCTGCTAGATGAAGGAGCTGGAGGCTTCATTGTGAAGATTCAAGTGAGGTATGGGAAAATATAACGAGAATCCACGCATCCTACTTATAGGGAGATATATTAGGCCTTTAACAAAAGAATGAATAAACAGAACAGACTCTTTCATCAAAAGTGGAAAAAATAGACCTTAAGAAAAATAAAATTATTATAAAAAACAAATTTTTATTACATAAGTAATAAGTATTCAAAATGTTAAAATTTCAGTTATTTTGTGTGTGTGTGTGTGTGTGTGTGTGTGTATACTTTTTGTTACTTAACATCCAGAACTTCTCCCCTCCCACACTTGGAGACTTGAGAAGAAGTCAAAGTCCAGCCTTAGGTTAAAGAAGCTGAAGGTTCCCGATCTCTTCTCCTTGCAGGAAAAGCCAGGTGGGCACATGACCAGGATCAGCCAATGGGTTGCTCCTGACCAGGGCATTGACTCTTGAGTAAGTCAAACCAAAGCAAAAAGGCACTGGAGAGTACATTCACTGTCATGGTGCCAAGTCTGGAGCTGTAGTGTTGGTGACAAGATGTCACTAGAGCCCATCTGCTCCTGGGCATGACTTTGACTAAACTGTTGTGCCTCCCACCTAGCTTTCCTTTTTCAAGTTTTATTGTCTAGCCTTCCTGTTGATTCTATAAACATCACAATATTCTTCTAATAATTCCTTTCCAGCCTAACTTAGGCAGAGCTGATATTAATTGGCGACACGTAATACAACAGATACAGAAATGTTTTGTTTTTGTTTTTTGAGTCAGTGTCTCCCTCTGTTGCCCAGGCTGGTGCAGTGGCACAATCATAGCTCACTATAGCCTTGAACTCCTGGGCTCACGCGATCCTTCTGCCTCAGCCTCCAGAGTAGCTGGAACTACAGGAGCACACCACTATGCCCAGCTAATTTTTTAAAAAAATTGTTTAGATGGGGGTTTTGCTGTATTGTCCAGGCTGGTCTTGAACTCCTGGGCTCTAGTGATCCTCCCACTTTGGCCTCCCAAAGTGCTGGGATTATAGGCATGAGCCACAGTGCCTGGCCTGGAAATGGCTTTTGTTTTCCCCCAGAAAAGTTTTGCTTAATGAAAAAGTGCATTTGTACTGTCTTGTGGGCATTTAGAGTTTTCACAGACATAAGCATGTAAAATTTTCTTGTCATAACTGATGAAGATTCAGTGCTGGGATCCCGCCAAAGTGACGTCCTAGTAGTTGGCACTCAGCTTCGCTGTGTTGTTGCCTGTTCTGATTGGCGTCTTGCTCCCCATAAACAGAGCTCATTGATCACAACTATTCTTGAAACATACTCGTTAGTATCAACCACCTTCTGCATTTGTACTTGATGCTCTCTGTATTTCTCTTACCTGGTTGAAAACCCTAGTTCCAACCTTTTTCATCATCATGACTTACATGCTAGGCCCTATGCTATATCTCACAGCTGAATCGGGTTAAAAATGTGACCTAATTAATTGTGTAGTATACACAGGACTAAATCCTATTGTTGAATACAAGCCAATTGTATTTCTCTCAAATGGGTGTCATAAAAGCTTTAGCAAGAACTTCTCATAGCTCAAAGAGAGACATGCCTGATTTATGACTTCTTGATAGCACTTAACATTTTATTTGGATTTAGAGATAACTCTAGATACATCAATCAAGCAAGCTGTTTTCCAATCCTTCTGCTCAGCTGTTCCCGGTGCCAGATTGTCTAACAAATAGAAGCATAAACAGATGTAATTTGTGACTTGTGGAGACCATTCTCTGTCATGCAATAGGCCAGCTGGTGGCACGAGCCACAGTACAGTCCACAGCCTGACTCACAGGCGTCAGGCTTCTCACTCCTCATACACGTGAGCAATGTTTAAAGATCACAGTTACATAAAAGTTTATTCTAGAAAATTCATTTAAATATTTGAATATTTGCTTACAAATTTGATTGTTGAAAGATGGTATTTTATCATAACATGTATCCTCATAATCAGATCTTGCAAAGCAGAACTTTCCTTACCTGATTAAAATAAATGTAGCTATGGTAATTAGTAAAATAAAACTTTGGCAAAAGAACCAACGGCATGTATGATTGATAGCCCAGAAAAATGACATATACTAATATGTATGCACACACTTACATGCATATATATACATATATCTGTGTGTACATGTATGTATATACATGTATGTGTGTATATATATCATATACCAAATATGTATGTGTTGTGTATGCTGCATATACAACATATACATATTTGGTATATGATAAAGATATCACAATTTTGTGAATAGAAAGGATTATTTGGAAAAGTTGCACCAGGATGTTTTCTTAACTATTCAGAAAAGAAATCCTCACATCATGTACAAAAACTGATTCCACATGGATTTAAACAACAAAAAACCAAACTATGCAATAGCTAGATAAAAATATAGATAAATCTGAATGATCTTGACGTGGGGAAATATTTTGTCAGAATAAAATCAATGTGAGGAATAAAAGAAAGCATCAAGAGATTTGACTTTGCAAAAATTAAGATATTTTGTGTCATAAAAACAAAATATCTTTTTGTCATTAAGAAGCAAACAACAAATTACTGGAATTCAGAGGCTCAATAAATAAGACACCTCTACTCCGGTCAACTTCTGAACCAAATGGACAATAAAGAAGATGAGTCAATAGGATAGAGGCCAAAATATCACCTTTATCATTATTAAGCTAGGGTTGTAGAATGTTGCTGGACAGTGGTGGGCAGGTGAGTTTACTAACATGGGTCCCCTAAATTAGGCAGATTTATTCATCCACTCATGGGCAGCCTTGGAGTGACTCAGACCTTCCTTTATGGTGTCTGCCTCTGTTGAACTTACAGTGTAAAAGAGCAAAAAAGAACTTATTCCTCTTGTCTCACTGCGGGGAGGTTTGTACCCAAAGAAAAAACCTGAAAAGGGGGTCAGGCTATATATGCCCAAGATTGTGCTACCAAACTCATCAAGTGGATTACAATGCTTCTTCTCCCCTTGAAAGAAACGAGTTAAAAAATAACCGGGAATCTTACGCAAATAGAGTTCACACATAAACATCAGAAATAAGGTAGAACTATTATTTGCCAAACAGAATTTAAGGGTACATATTGGTTAGGGATTTGGAACTGGCTACTACATATAGTGCACAAAGAGCTTATATAAGGGGAAAAAAGAGAAATTCCAATAGAAAATAGAGCAAAGGATACAAAAATTCACAGAATTACATATACCTAATAAAATGTGAACATTTTGAAATTTATTCAAAGAAATACTAATAATAAACATCATTGTTTTATATATATGAAGTTTCTTGGAGTTATTTATTCCACCTTGGGAGATGAAGAGAAAAAAGCAGGAACAATTTGCTAATATACAACTAGTATTGTGATAAGTCAAAGGAACTTTGTACTGATCAGCTCCTGATGACTACAAGAATGTCTTAATTTCTAGTGTTATTAAGCTTTACTTTATCAAGGAAGTTAAATCAAATGTACTAACCATTAAGAATTTGTTCTGTGTTTCAAGTTAGCAAATTGTAAGAGAATGTTAGTCAATGAAAAGCAGTGAATATACCATGCTTCTAACCCAAGCTCTAACTTAGTTTGTTCTAGTCTGTGTGGTAGGTAGATGGTGTAATGATATGACAGTTGATCAGAGCTAGAAAGACAGACAATATAGGGGCAGAGTGGTGTCCAGGGGCGATAGAGAGTGGGGATGGTATGGTTGAGGGGTTGGTGCCATTAAGATGTAGACACAGTGTATTCAGATAAAGTAGTTTAATAGAACATGACTCCTTGCCTCCTTCACTAGCCACATTTATTCCAGGGAGAATGCCCTTACTTGAATTTCTGTGGATGACATAGGTGTTAAATGGAATAAAATATAATGCCTTTAAAATGGAAAAGTTACATTTTTTGAGGATAAGTATTGCTACTGATGACATAGTGAGACTGGTACTCTTATTCACAGATGAAGATTGTGCAAATTAGTTAAAAATTTTTATCAAAAGCTTCATAAGGTCAATACCTTTACACCAACTAGTCCCACATTCAGTACTGTATCCAATACAGAACTGTAAAAGAGATTTACATCTATGTTAGCCATCTATGTTAGCCATCATAGCCTAAAAAAAAGCTGAAATAATCATGTTTTTTGAATTTAAGAATACAAATTTTGATCCATTTGATTATTATTATTATTATTAGTAGTAGTAGTATTTTGAGACAGGGTCTCACTCTGTCACCAAGGCTGGAGTGCAGTTGCATGATCTCGGCTCACTGCAACCTCTGCCTTCTGGGTTCAAGCAATTCTCGTGCCTCAGCCTCCCAAGTAGCTGGGACTACAGGCGCACACCACCACACCCGGCTAATTTGTATATTTTTTGGTAGAGACAGGGTTTCACCATGTTGGACAGGCTGATCTCGAACTCCTGACCTCAAAGTGATCAGCCTGCCTCGGCCTCCAAAAGTGCCATTATTGTTTTTAAAGTATAAGAATAAAATGTGCCTATATAGTATGGTTTGTACAGATGCATATATGTAGCAAGAGAGAATACACTGAAATCTTTAGAATTTTCTCTCAGAGGTAGAAGAACAAATAAATTTTTAATATTTTAATTTTATATTTATATAAAGTTTCTATGTTTATATAAAATATATTTTTATATTCTTATTTTATAATTGAATTTTCTGATTCCCTATTCACTATGATTATGCATTACTTTCAACTATACACATACACATATATAATTTATAAACAAACATTTACATACAATTTTTACATCTATGCCCAGTTTTGCAGTTATGCTGACAACACTTTAGTCAACTTTATACATGATTCCTGCTCTTATCAGTTCTTATATGTGACAAAACTATCTTGACTCACGAATTTTTTTTTTTCTTTTGAGATGGAGTCTCGGTCCATCGCCCAGGCTAGAGCATAGTGGCATCATCTGGGCTCACTACAACCTCTGCCTCCCAGGTTCAAGCAATTCTCCTGCCTCAGCCTACCGAGTAGCTGGGATTACAGGCGTGCATCACCATGCCCTGGTAATTTTTTGTATTTTTGGTAGAGACAGGGTTTCACCATGTTGGCCCGGCTGGTCTTGAACTCCTGACGTCAAGTGATCCACCCGCCTCGGCCTCTCAAAGTGCTGCGGTTACAGGCATGAGCCACTGCGCCTGGCCTTGACTTGTAAATTTTGATTCATTTTTCTATTAAGTAAAATATCTTTCTTTCTTTTTCAGGAGGGGTACGTAGCTGTTTTCTAAGGCTTTGTGTATGAAAGATTGTCTACTAAAGACTCCACTTATAAAAGGCAATAGATTGAATATAGTGTTTTCATACTGTTGACTGACATTTAATATTGCATGAGTTTGAGGCAAATCTAATTTTTGTACTATTGAAAGTCACTTTTTAAATTTTGTTTTTGCCTGGTTATTCATACAGTGTTTTATTAGCAAAATCGGAAAAACTTTGGGTCCATTTCTCTCTAATTTTATCCATTAAGACAGAGGCTTGTTTTAATTTGAAGGTCAGTGTCACCTGGAATATGGGAATTCTGGGGTCACCTCTGGTTCCTGCACCAAGGCCGTGTATGCTGTCCCTCAGATCACACAAAGCTCAGGGCACTTGGCAGAGCTAGGGCTGTGACTCTGCAGGTAAAATTATAGATATTCACTCTGACTAATTTAGTAATCATCCACGAAAAACGATGATGTGTAACCCACGAGTGAATCTTTCTAAATCCTACATTAGCTTTCCTCTGAGCCCTGTTGAGTTTTCATCATTTGAAGTTTGCTTCAGTCAAAGGACCAACTGACTCAAAATAAGGATAACTGGATTTCAGCTATCATAGAGCATTACAGCCCAGGAATGAATTATGGTTGTTCACATCAATCCCTTGATGTCATGAAGGTAATTCTTGCCAAATTACATCAACTTTGCCATCTCGACACAGCTTCTCTGTCTTGGTAGAGGAATACTGTCTTTACTCTCGACCATACCAGAGACAAAAGTAGGACTATTTGTCAAGGAATATGCAAAATTTTCTGCTTTCAACTCCATCACTCCATGTAGCATCAGGCGTTCTGTACAGTCTATCATATACATTGCAAGTCTCCAGGGAAAGTGAGTGGGTGGGTGGTTACACTTGAATTTACAACTGAATCTCTTATCCTACCCCTATAGCTGCTGTTATCTTACTTTCTTGCACCAGCCTCTTCAATGAGACACCCTGTCAAACCTCAGCGGTAAGAGCCTCTCATCACTGTCACTCCTTCTATTGTTCTCTGTAATAATGTCACCAGGCCTGCCAAAAGGACTGTCTTCTAATACTCCTGAAGCTGTCAAAACAACTTCGACTGCAGATGTCTAGGTGCTCTCACTGGGCACCCAGCCACAGGTGACAATCAATGCTATGTTAAGTCATCTTACAGAGTTCTAAGTAAAATCAGCACTTGAAGTTTTTATTTCCAGGTCTCTTTCTCTCTCTAACATAGTTGTGGAACTAAAACCACAAACTGTAAGATGTTTTTGCTGTGTGGGTTTGAAGCCTGGCTATATTACCTTGGGCAAGTAATTTAATCTCTTTCCTCCTTTCTAAAATGTTATAATAACAATAATACCTACCTCGTGTAGATGTTTTGATGAGTAAGTACACCTATCTCTTGCTTAAAGAGTTTAAATTATTCCAAAAACTTTGTCATTAATCGAATGGCCGTAATTTTTGAAAATCCACTAATTTAAATGGGAACTATTCTAGTCCAGTTAGGCAGCTTCCTAAATACTGAGGACATAAAGATATTCCACATTCTTCTTTACAAGATTTATACCATGGAATTCAGATCTCATTAATTCATCATATGTAATGCTATCACAGACCGTGGTTAGGCTACAGTTTGAAGGAAGCCATTGAAAAATGGTAAGAAATATTTTTACAAAAACTTCTAATGCTACTGAAAAGATCAAATGTTTCAATAAGTTAGAAGCATATATTAATTGATATACTTATAAATATACTCATTGACAAACTAATTAGAAAGTATACTAAGTATAATTTGAGTTAAAAGCAAAACTTGAAATGAGGCAAAGGGCTTTTTAAAATAAAAATTTAAAAATCACACTAAAATATGAGTTATAAGCTATAATTCATTGAAGAATATAATGGTAAAATATATATAAGGAAAAGCAAATGTTTATGAAAAGAAATACAATTGTCAGAGATTTTGATATCTCTTCTCCATGGGAAATCAAATGGTTAAAAAAATACATAACATTGGCTGAGTGCGGTGGCTCATGCCTGTAATCCCAGCGCTTTGGGAGGCCAAGGCGGGTGGATCACCTGAGGTCAGGAGCTCGAGACCAGCCTGACCAACATGGTGAAACCCCGTCTCTACTAAAAATGCAAAAAAAATAGCCAGGCATGGTGGCGCATGCCTGTAATCCCAGCTACTTGGGAAGCTGTGGCACGAGAATCGCTTGAACCCAGGAGGCAGGGGTTGCAGTGAGCCGAGATCATACCACTGCACTCCAGCCTGACTGAAAGAGTGAGACTCCATCTCAAAACAACAACAAAAACAACAACAACAACAAACACATAACATTATATAGAGAATCTGAGAAATACAAGAAGGTTATAAAATTTGAATTCTATATCATACAAATAGAGACTAATCCTTTTCGTGGTCCCTGAGAAATAGTTATTAAAATTTATCATAAAAAACACTCAAAGAAAAATTTAATAAACTTAAAAAAAAGACTTTTTTTTCTAAAGTAAAATAATACTCTCTTAAATAACACTTGGGTTAGTGACATTAGCTCATTTAGAATAGCCTTAATTGCAATGATGACTTTAATATATAAAGAGTATTCACAAAACAAGTAGAGAAATTATGAATTATTATATTTTTAAAAGGGTTAAAAGACATGAATATGAAATTCACAAATATCAAGTGGATCATTAATCTACAAAATGTTTGAAAATATTTAATCAAAGACATTATTTTAAATAAAGTTATATTTTGTACCTATTTTGAGACAAATGATTTTTAATGTAATATTCAATGTGTATAAATTTTAAAAAAGAGTTCTAATTATTATACCCTTTCTTGGGTCCAATTTGAAAATAATATTTTAAGAATATATTCTAATACATCAGTTCCACTTTTGGGAATTTATCCTGTGGAGACAGTTAAATATGTGACCTATAACTCAGGAATTAGGCACAAGGATGTTCATAACAGTGTTATTTATGAGAATAAGAAATTGGAAATAAACTACATTTCCTACTACAAGTCATTGATTAACTAAAGTACGGTGTATTTACATACCATAGAAAAGTCATGTTGCCGAGAAAGAGTTAATGACATGGAAATTTGACATAATACATTTTTATTTTCAAAATTCAGTTAGTAGGCTCTTGTAAAATAGATTCCATTTATGTGAATATAAAACTTGGCCATGTACTAAAATGTTAATCGCTGTTTTATATACAATTATGGATCATTTTAAATTTCTTCCACCTGTTTAATGTTGTTTTGTCACTATTCTGTAATGCATCGTCATAACTGTTAACAGCTTTAAAAATATGTCATCAATTTTTAATACATCTAAGAATTGTTTTTTCAAGTTAGCAGTGCCATCTGCTGATCATCTTGGAGTGTCCTTCAGAACAACAATAAAATTTTTCGGAACTTAGGGAAATCAGTAATTATCATAATTAAACATTATAAAATATTGACGAAGAAAAGTGGAATGTATAAGGAGAAATATTGTGAAATTTACTTAGTTTAACCCTTACGTATGGTGTTCAGAATCTGAACACTGAATCTATCATTCTTTTATTCCTTCATTTCACATTACAGTTTTATCATCTTCAATTTATAGTAATTCCTTGTCATAGAAGTGATCAAAGAGAGACTAACCAAGTTTAGAATGCTAGTGAAGTATAGATGCTAGCCAGAAAATTAAAATAAGCAATAGTTCCGAGGCTCAAGGTAAAGTGAAATACCTTAATAAATAAATAATAAATGGGAAAATAAATCACGGTAATGAATGCTGAACAACTCTTTAGGACATGGGAGCAGAAAAGAATATGTTAATGGACTTCTTTTATATGGTGGGGTGAGTATCTGACACAGATACGTCTAATACTTATAGGAAATAATAAGAATCAGATGACACTATAATACAGCCTATATTTTCCATTTGTCCACAGGGATGTAATAAAAGATTTGTCAAATGTCTTCTCAATTTCAGATACATAATATTTACAGTAATCCCCCAAACCTATCCACCCTATCAAAGAAAGTAGTCCAGCGAACATGATAGTGCTTCTTCACAATGGACTCCTCTTCAACTAGTGCTTCACCTTAGTAATTCCAAACTACCTTTTTGATAACCATTCTGTGACCCAACTTAGGCTCATTGATAAAATTGTCTTACATAACTCATCTTTCACTTTGTGGAAATTTGAACACTATTTGCCCACATGCAATCTCCTTGCAACTGTCTCATGCCCCTTCATATCTCTGAGGATCAATAGCAGCGGTTCTGGTAGCTCAATAGCAAGTTCTCTTCAAGCACAGCCTGAAGAATTAAACATGTTTATCTTGGTATTCTCTTTATTTCAGTGCTTTTTGCCCATCTAAGGCTCCAGTCATCTTCCAAGAGAGATGTTTTTCTAGACTTTTCAGTCCCATATTTATATCCTTTAAAGAGAAGACAAAAGTAAACTTGTATCAGAGTGGCTCTATATTTTTTCCTCATTCATTTCATGATGGTATCAAATAAAATCTAATCCATGTCTGTGTGCTATAATCCAGATTTACTGAGAAGCATCTTGTGCTGCTGTGTGGGATTGTTTTAAAAATACACGTTGTTTTCAAAAGTACTTTTAATCAAGTTGATAATATATTAAAATTTACCACCTAACAATAAATCAGGGGAATTTAGGGGAAGCCAAAACAATGACAGTGGTGACTATTCAAACCTCCCAGCATAACTTTTAAAAAAAGAAGTCAGAACGAACAGCAAAAGGAACAATATGACCATGCAAAACACCTGCCTTTGTGAGTTTTATTAGTAGAGAATGCCCAAACTTCATATAACCTGTAAAGTAAGAAAAATAAAAACAAAATACCACTGAGTTACCTCTTATACTCATGACAGATGCATTCATGGAAAGCAAAACAGTCAAGTAAAAATTGAATAAAAGAGAAAAGAGGGGAACTAGCAGTGGGCCTACGATTAGCCTAAAAAGAAACACTTCCAGAGGAAGAAAATCAACCATAGGTATAAAAATACTGAAAAAAGGCCGAGTGTGATGGCTTACACTTGTAATACCAACACTTTGGGAGGCCGAGGCAGGAGGATCACCTGAGGTCAGGAGTTTGAGACCAGCTTGGCCAACATGGTGAAACCCCATTTCTACTAAAAAAAAAAAAAAAAAAAAAAAAAAGTAGCTAGATGTGGTGGTGTGTTCCTGTAATCCCAGCTACTCAGAAGGCTGAGGCAGGAGAATTGCTTGAACTTTGCAGTGAGCCAATATCTCACCACTGCACTCCAGCCTGGGCAACAGAGTGAGACTCCGTCTCAAGGAAAAAAAGAAAACTACTGAAAAAGAGTACTGATCTCATGGAAGAGACTTAAAAGTGTACCTAAGATATGAGGAGGCAATTATGTTTTTTAAAAAAAATAAATATTTGGAGGCAATAATGGTTAAAAGGATAGAAGAGGCACCTTTTGGAAAATTCATAGTGGATGAGAAAAAGAAGCAAGAGAGAGAAATTAAAGATCTTGGAATACAAAAGGAAGTAAAAATATCAAAGGACACACAATTATTCTCCCAAACCCCTACAGAAAACAAAGCTATCTAGAAACGAGGTCTACTTTGCTATATTGATGGAAAGAGGCAATTTTGAATTAGGATTCTTACATACTACACCAAGCAGGGACACAGTCTTTGTAAAAATTACTGTTAAAGGAAAACAAATTAAAATAAAAACAGTTTATCTGAGGAAGTTTTTATCCAAGCAGAAGAACAGCAAAGCAAAACAAAACTATTACAATTTTTAAAACTGAATTAAGTATCCTCAAACAAGCATTCTGATATATGAAACAACAACAACAGCAAAAGACCTTGCATCTGAAATTGAAAAGTCAAGAATAGGAAGAAATGAAATGAGAGCTGACTGAATTCAGGGGCAAAAATTATACAAGAAATGAAGACTAAAGCACCTAGGGCACCTAAGGAAGACAAGGTGTGGATGATCACTTAATAAAGGGCAATGAGTAAAAGTGGAAAAACAACTAATAAAATGAAAAAATAAGAAAAAGTCTTTTTAAAAAGGTCAAATAAAATTGGTTGAAATGGTATTCAGACAAAGGACCAATTTATGTATAATTGGAGTTGCGAAAGAAGAAAAAATAAACAATAGAACAGAACAAATATTTTTAAAAAATATAGTAAGCTTTCTAGAAATAAAGATCTGTATTTACATGTGGAAAGGATCCACCAGGTACTGGAGGAAACTGACCCGCAATGATCAACTCTGTGACAAACTAATAAAACTATTAAACTTTAAAATGAAGAAAAAAATTTATCAGGGCCACTGGTTTTTTTTAAAATCAAATAAATTACAAGGACAAGATCAGACTAGGATCAAATTTCCCAGATAATAAGGAAAAACCAAACATACAAAGCAAAGCGTCAATGGGGCAGCATTTTCAAAAGACTCAAGGAAAGAATATGTGAACCAAACATTTTACAAAGCCAAGTTGTCTTTAAAATGTCAATGCTTCAAATATGGAAGAAATCAGGAAATTCTATCCTCAGCAGCCCATTTTGAGAAATACACTAGAGAATGGGCTTCTTTGAACCAAGATATGACTAGTGAAACTTCTGGAAAAAAGACTAATGGTGAGCATTTAGTATGTTCAATTTGTAGATCCAAGTGAGATAAAAGTGAGGATAAGAGCAATAGAATAACATGTTAAATAGCATATATTTTATATCATATTATGTATCTTATCTTTGACAAATATAATATGATGTGACTAAGAATGAGAGAAGAAAAATCAAAAGAGAAAAATAAAATAAGCACATTAACTTTTTAAATATAGGGAACAAGTGAAAGCTAACGGATACCAGTAAAAACTAACACAGTGGTAAGTAAAAGGTTAAATATGGAAACAGAGAAATAATGATGTTTAAAAGCTATAAAGATAGATTCCCCATATGAGTGAGATCATGATGTATTGTGACTATAGTTAATGACAATGTATTGTATTCTTGAAAAATGCTAACAGAGTAGATTTTAAATGTTCTCACCACAAAAATGATAACTTTGTGAGGTAGTGCATGTATTAGTTATCTAGATTTAACCATTCCACAGTGTTTATATATTTCAAAACAAAATGTTGTTCATAATAAATACATACAATTTTATCTATCAATTTCATTAAAAAGGCATTAAGATAAAGATGATCACTAGAACATTCTAAATAGCAAAATAAATTGTAAAGGTAAAACAGCAAAGAAAATATACGTAAAGGAAAAAGCTCAGCAATTATAACATAAAATGCATAATTATGACAAATAATATGTAGATGTGAGACTAGGCAATCACACTAATAAACGTGAATGGACTTGATCCATATATTAATAGAAAAAGATTTCCAATTTGGCTCACAAAACAAGAACCAACTATATGGACACACAAGAGACATCTCTAAAATAAGTGACTCAAAGGATAAAAATAGAGATAGACAAAGGCATACCAGGCAAATGTAATCTGTCAGGGAAGCAGGTGTAGCAATCTTGACGTTAGACAAAGAAAAATTCAATTTTATAAGTATTAAACGTATAAAAATGACACTTCTTAATGCTAGGAACCATAATTCACAACAAAGTTATATTTGTGAATATATATGCACTAAATAACAGAATTCCCTCACTGAAGCAAAAACTACAACAATGCAAGAAGATATAGATGGAAACACACTCATTATAACTTTAGCACAGTATTCTCCACGTAAGACAGATTAAGTTCACAAAAAATAAGAAGATAAAAGACCTAAACAACATAATCAATAGGGTAGATTTTAAGGCTATACAAAACTTTAAACTCTATTAATGGAGAGTGCACCCACTCAAGTGTACGTGGAAGTCACAAAAATTGACTTTGAGATCACATTACATACACACAAAGTAAGTAACATGAACTAGAAATATTACATATTCTCTTATCACTAAGCCAAGAAACTAAAAATTATTAGCAGCAAATAAAGGTTCAGCTGGGAATTTAAAAGACTTACATTAAATGATTTTCGCAGAATGGGCAAAAGGGAAATACAAAAGGTTGGTACAAAAGGAATCACAATTTTGGATCATGAATTTTAAATCATTGTAACTAGGCACAAACACATATTTATTAATCAAAACAGGAACCATTACATTCAACACATTTTTGCCAATGAGAAATAAGTTTGTTTATACCTGTAACATAAAAATTCATGCTTTGGGATTCAGTGAACTCCTGGAAAGCAATTTCTGCATCCTACTGGTTATGGAAGTGTTTTCCCTGCAAAAAGTTGTCAAGGTGTTTGAAGTGGTAGTCAGTTGGTGAGAGGTAAAGTGAATGGTGGATGAGGCAAAACGTCGCAGCGTTGGTCGTATGATATATGGCTGGGCATTGTTGTGAAGAATTGAGCCCTTTCTGTTGAACAATGCTGGCTGCCCATGTTTGGTGCATCTCATCGACTTGCTGAGCATACTTCTCAGATGTAATGGTTTTGCCAGCATTCAGAAAACTGTAGCAGATCAGGCAGGCAGCAGACCACCAAACAGGTACCATGAACTTTTTTTGGTGAAAGTTTGGCTTTGGGAAGTGCTTTGGAACTTCTTTTCAGTCCAACCTGAACTGGTCGTCACCAGTTGTGATATAAAATCCATTTTTCATTGCATGTCACAATTCGATTGAAAAATGGTTCATTGTTGTGGTGTAGAATGAGAAGAGTACACTTCAAAAATGACGATTTTTTTGTAAATTTGCACGCAGTTCATGAGTTACCCACTTATTGAGCTTTTTCACCTTTCCAATTTGCTGCAAATGCTGAACAACCACAGAATGGTTGACCTTGAGTTCTTCGGCAACCTCTTGTGTAGTGTAAGACGATAAGCTTCGATAATTGGTCTCAATTGGTTGTTGTCAACTTCTGATGGCTAGCCACTATGCTCCTCATCTTCAAGCCTCTCGTCTTTTTTGCAAAACTTCTTGAACTGCACTGTAGGTTTGTTAGCAGTTCCTGGGCCAAATGCATTGTTGATGTTGCTAGTTGTTTCGGCTGCTTAAATATTTTGAACTTGATTGAGAAAATCGCTCAAATTTGCTTTTAGTCTGACATCATTTCCACAGTCCAAAATACATTAAAAAGCAAGTAATAAGTCATTAGCAAAAAACATACAGCAAGAAATGTGCATTAAAATGATGTATAACATAACCACATTTCAGAATGTATTCCGATATCAAACAGCAAATTTCAACAATGCAAAAATCGCAATTACTTTTGTACCACCTAATACATTTGCAAAAAGTCTTTACAAATAAAGTCACATTCACAGGCAATAAAGTTTAGGACTTTAACATATCTTTTTTTAGGAAGTTGGGGACACGGTTGGAGGAACACAATTCTACCTACGCAGAAATACAGGTTACAAAAACTACCTATGAGACATACAAAGCTTAAACAGATTAATTTCCATGAAGAAATAGAAAAAGTGATAAAGGCAAGAACCAATAAACAATTGCCAGAAAGTTCTACCAGATTTTCATAGACCAAGCAATCTCTATATGTTTTCCATTGCCTAAACCTGATACCTAAATCTACTACAGTATAAAATTAAAGATACTAATATTATTTATCAATATTCATGCAAAGTTTCTAAATAAAATATTAGTAAACAGAATCAAACACCACATTAAGAAAACAGCATGCTATGACCAAGTGGATTTTTACCAAAAATGCAAGATTGATTCAATATTAAGAAATTTATTCAAATAATACTTGTAATAATAAGCCTTGATTATATTCATAGATAATGAAAAAAGCCTTAGATAAAAATGAACATTTGTCTGATGAAAACATTCAAGAAAATAACTGATGAATACTTTTTTAAAGTATATATTCTCCATCTCTATATAAATATAAATATTCTAAAGAATATAGATGTATGTTTGTGTATGTGTATGTATATATGTATTTTAAAACCCTGCCAAAAATAAAATACTAAGAAATATATTTAATAGAAAATGTGTAAAATTTATATGAGGAACACTTTAAAACACTTGTGTTTAAAACACAAAAGGGGATTTGAACAATTGGAAAAATATTCCTTGTTCTTTGAATGATTCAACATCATAAATACATCAGCTTTCTCTAAGTTAATGGATAAATTTAGTGCAATCTCAATAAAAACAGCAGCAAGCTTTTAAATGGAGTTAGATAAGTTGATACTGAAATTCATTTGGAAAAATAAACATGTAAGAATATCCAGGAAATTGACATTGAAACACATTACAGAACTGTCTAATAAAAACAATTTGGTACTGGCACACAAACAAGCAGACAGGCCAGTGAAATTAAATAGAAAGATACCCAAGTACATATGGAAATTTAATATATGATAAATGTTGCAAAAATTACTGGGACAGTCAGACATTTTAATAAATGGTGCTAAGTAGCCAATTCAAAAAAGTTAAAACTAGATCCATACCTTATACCAGGGATAAAGATAAATTCCAATGATTCAGAAATCTGAATACAGGCTATAAAACCATACAAGTGGTAGAAGAAATTATGGTGAATTCCTCTTTAACTCCAGTGAGGAAAAAAGGTTTTCTAAGTAGGACTAGAAATTGAGAAGGTATAATTCACTGGACTATAAAGGAATAAAAATAAATACTTCTGCATAGCAAAAAAAAAAAAAAAAAAAAAAAGAAAGAAAGAAAGAAAAACAATAGAGTTTAAAAAATCAAGAGAAAATATTGCAATAATTCACATACACACACACGTAAATGGAACTTAAACATATGGAAGGATGTTCAACTTTGCTTATCATGAGAGAAATACAAAATAAAACTGCATTGAGGAACCATTTCTATCCATCAGAGTGACAAACTTTTTAAAATATAACAACACACACTCAACTGGTATGGCTGTGGTAAACAGAGGTATATGTCCATATTAGTAGCAGGAATACAAGTTGTTACAACACTTCTGGAGTATTTAACAAAACTACCTTTAACCCAGTGTTCTCACTGACTAGAAATATACACTAAAGTTTCCTCTAGCAATACAAACTACATATGTGGAAGTCATTAATTAAAGTATTGTTTGTACTGATAAAGTCTTGGAAATGCTGTATGTTTGTATATGCAGAGGTAGTTGAATAAACTATGTTACACTACACAAACGAATACTTCACAGCTGTAGAATTCATCTCATTAAACTAGAAAATGTCTCACCCTGAATAACTAGAAACCAAATAAAGTGCATGAAAAAAAACTGCTTTTAGACATTGGACAAGGGACAGCTAGAAGAGTGGTCCCTGACAGTAGGAAAACAAATGAGGTGAGCCCTATGGTTGCCAAGCTTACCATCAATGGAGAGTCTCCAGGCTGCAGAGCATAAAGAGAACATCCAAAAGCATCCAGCAGCTACTCTGAGTTCTGGGTCCAGGTACGCTAAGTGGCTAGAATTTGCTGAGGAAAATATGCCAGAGGAGAAAGACCCACACAGAAAGAGACCTGACCACTACAAAGGAGTCTCCTTGAGTCTTTATAACCAAGTAATGACCTAATGTGAGTGTGAGTAAGCTACTCAATGCCAGGGACAGAACTGATAGAATGAAGGGGAACCGTTTCTAAAATTCAGAGTCGGGAATAGTTCATCTTCCCATCAGCCAGGGTAGAAAGACCTCTTAACACATGGGTTTGGGGTAGAATCATTTAAAAAATACTGAGGCCAAATTATTTTAGGACTAAAGTGTGCTTTCGACACACACTAACAAAGCTTAAAGGCAAGAATCAAAAGAACAAATTAGTTGCAAGTAACTTGACTGCATCCCAGAACAAAACCCCAAAAATGTTTGAAGGAATACAACAAAATCCAGCACCTAACAATATCCAGCATCCAATTAAATATTATCAGGAATTCAAAGAAGCAGGAAAATATGAATATAACTCAAGAGGAAAATATGAGCATAACTCACATGAGAAAAATCAAGCCATGGAAACAGATCCATAAGTTATTATAAATATGTTTCATATATTCAAGAAGATAGAGGAAGGCATGGGTGTGAGGGTGGGGGAATAGAAGATGATAGATTTTCAAAGTATCAGGATTATGGCTATATTTATTGGGAGGTGTTCTTTACATTTAAATCCCAATCAAAATATTTTTTGAAAAACAATATTATATTATATTATATTATAAGGCCTTCTATGAGTGATCAATTCAGTAGCTCAGCAATGTCAGCAAAGACACAGATTCTTTTTACCTCTTCCCTTTATCATCATCTGTGGGTGCTAACTTCCCTAACAGAGATAAAATAACTGCAGCAGCTTCAGGCATCATATAATTACAAACCAACATCTAGATATGGAACAAACAAACAAAACTTGAAAAACAGTCTCTTCTTTATGCCTTTTTTCAAGATCCCTGAATTCTTTCCAGAAATCTAGGTAATTTTCTGTCATATCTCATTGACCTAAAATGTTCACGTTTTGGCTTATCACTGGCTTCAACTAATCAATATTTAATTGATGAGACTGGAATTGAGTCTATCTTTCTCTTAAGCACGTAGATACACAAAAGTGTAGGGATAGAAAACAAGGTCAGGGTTCTATTAATAAAAAAAGAAAAAATAATGTCTATGTGACAAAACATTCTTTGTAAGCAGGGTTAAAATCATTTAATTTAGATAATAAAAATACTATAATAATAGACATCACATATAGTTTAACCCTGTGCCAGGCTTTACACTTAGATTCTAATTGTTTTACATTTATTAACTGATTTAAGACTCACTAAATTATTATTTCCATTTTAGACATGGAGGACATGGAGTCAGGTCACTTGTCCAAGGTCAATTTAATAAATAACAGAAAAATAAATGGTGATACCCAGACAGAAAACTTAATCATACAACTCATCTGAATTTATTTATTTTATTTTATTATTTTTTTTTTTGAGGTGGAGTCTCCCTCCCAGGCTGGAGTGCAGTGGCCAGATCTTGGCTCACTGCAAGCTCCGCCTCCCGGGTTCACGCCATTCTCCTGCCTCAGCCTCCCGAGTAGCTGGGACTACAGGCGCCTGCCACCTCGCCTGGCTAGTTTTTTGTGTTTTTTAGTAGAGATGGGGTTTCACCGTGTTAGCCAGGATGGTCTCGATCTCCTGACCTCGTGATCCACCCGTCTTGGCCTCCCAAAGTGCTAAGATTACAGGCTTGAGCCACCAAGCCCGGCCCTGAATTTATTTTTAAAATATGATATAATGTGCATATATATACATACTTACATGTAATATATACACAACTGCAACATGTTTGAACTCAAACTGTATTAAAGACATCATTCAATGTTTGTACACATAGTTCTAACTCATTTTAAGTGGAAACATTGCATCACAGCATCCTAGTAATAAGCACATATTATAATTCCTTTAACCCTGTATATTGATTACAATTTGACTGCTACACAAATATTTCTACAGTGAACAATTTTGTACAGAAATATTTTTACCCTGTTTACTTATGTGTATACGTGTGTGCATTATAGTTTTAGACATTAAATTCCTTGAAGTGAAGTTGCTGTCTTAGCTTTTCACATTTTAAATATTTTTAGAGGGTGTAACACTGTCTTCCCAAAGGCTCTTTAATTTGCCTCTCAGTAACAACAGAAGAGAATGTCTCTGTGCCTACATCACTGCTAAACTGATGGAGTAAAAGGGAATTTCATTTTTGTTTTAATGTGCATTTCTAGGGTTCCTGGAGAAGATGATTTAGTTTTTGTGTTCCTACACCATTTGCATTACTCCTATGAATTGCCTGCTCCATCCTTTGTTCATTATTCAGTCAAGTTTTGCCTTTTCTTATTGATTGGAAAGACTTAAGACATTAATTCATGACTCATGTGTTGCAACATTTTCTTCTATTATTTGCCTTTTTAGTTTTGTTTATGAACCATCATTATCCCAAAAGAATATTTAAGTAATTACATAGTTAAAATCTGTCAACATTTTTCATTATGGCTACTGGGTTTCTCAGACCACTGAAAGAATGAGCTTTTGCTACTTTCTAGTGTTAGTTTTCTCCAATCAGAAATGCTGATGGGAAGAACAGGTGAGACAATGTGGCTATCACCATCAAAGACACTGGGACAAACACAGTTGTGTGATATCCAGAGGCTCTTCAGAACAAAGGTTTAATTTTTATCATTCATTTATATCACTCCAATTATTTTCTCATAACTTTTTTTTTGGCCTGCAGCAAAAACCTCTCAATTCCTCTTCAGATCTTTCCTTCAAGTGGAACTAAGTAGAACACATGTGACTCAGTTTTTAATTATTGCTTATCTTATTTAGATATGTTTTAGCCTCATTAAAATGTAATTATTATAGAAATGATAGCCCCATTGCCAGGAAAATTGGGAGTGCTACACTCTCTATTCAGCTTTTGGTAAAATTTTAATTCTATTAGGTCAAATTATTATTGTGTTATTTGTCTACTTTTGTTGCAACAGGAATAGAAGGCATTCCATAGATTGGTCAATTTGTTTGCCTTTTGTGTGTGTCTCTCCATAAGTCTCAATGACAAATGTCGTTTTAATTTATCTATTTATCTTGGTTTCTTTTTTGTCTATTAACCAAGCTTGATGTATTTTGCTTCTAAAGGGGTTCAGAACATGTCACCCCCAAATTTGCTGTTTTGCATATTGATTATTTTGAGCTGGAGATACTTGAGAAACAGCAGATACAGAAAATACTCTTTGAACATCTTTTACCTAAAAGCAGGCCATAAAATTTCCCATGAAAAAGGTGCCCTTCGTATACCAGGAAGAGAAGACCATCCTTATCACTGGAGACTAGGAGTTGACACCAAACTCAAACGTACAAAGAAATCTATTATATAGTCCTTATCTTCCACTAGTCTCTCCCATATATTTCCTAGTCACTGTCCCACATTTACTGCCTTTGGCCCAAGCCTCTTTGTTGTCACATTCTCACAATTTATTGTTCTTTGTTTAAAAAGATATATAAATGTTGAGGCCTAGTAGCTTCTTCAGGTCTTAATTTTCCTTATGAAGACTCCCGTGTACATATGAAAAAATTAAATAAACGTGTATGGTTTTCTCTTGTTAATATATCTTCAGTTACTTTAATTCTCAGACCCAGCCACAGAACCCAAGAGGTCTGAAGAAAACTCCCTGTACTTCTCAAATGCAGTGTGTTATGATTTCTATTGTTATGGTTTCTGTCTGCTTTGGTTTTGCTATCTGTCTCTTGAGAGTAGCCATAAGCCGAGATAGACACTCCCTGGGAGAGCCCTGATGCGGGGAAAGTTAGGTTCAGGTGTGTCAGCCAAGTGAGACTCAGTGAGGTTGTAAAACCAAAATGCATACAACAGAAGCAATTTATTACTCACCGGTTCCAGAGAGGTTGGGAGTGCCAATGTGAAGCCTATGGGGAAATCTGTAGGTAGTAGCAGGAAGCTCAACCAGTGGGTAGGCAATGAGATGGGGAGGCAGGGAACCT
This sequence comes from Mandrillus leucophaeus, assembly GCF_000951045.1. Classification (NCBI taxonomy): domain Eukaryota; kingdom Metazoa; phylum Chordata; class Mammalia; order Primates; family Cercopithecidae; genus Mandrillus; species Mandrillus leucophaeus. The sequence continues at coordinate 6,286,636 of NW_012108252.1, read as the reverse complement.
GTGGGGCTATGTCTTTATGAAGGACCATGGCCACGGGCACTATCCCTTAGGTTTTCCTGCAGAAGTTGTGGATTGGCTAGTGTAAGGAAAACACGTGTGAATGAGGAACTTATTTATAGAGCTCTGGTGTTGACCAGTAGGTGTTATTGTGCTTGGCAATGGTGGGATGCATTGGGTTTTGAATCAGTGGGATGAGGCATAAGCATGTTATTTTGCAAACAACCTCACAGGAAGGGGGAGTTTTAACTAGGCCAAAGGTGACGGGGTATGACTGGGTTTCAAACAACTTATGTTAGGCCTAAAGATGAATGCTAAGGCTGCAACTATAATAAACAAACGTATGACACAGTGCATTTCCACTTTGGAATTTCCCCCAATTCAGTCATGTCCATTGGTCAATAGAATTATCTTACCGTCCTGATCTCAAATTTACTCCACTAAGACTTAATAGGAGGTGATAGAATAAACATGGCATTATAATGTGTTAGATTTTACTGCACTACAATACATTTATGAGAGTGTTTAGGAAACTGAAAGTATGTGCTAGAGTTTAAGGAACTATTTGATTAGGTTAAGGGCTTCATGAAGTATAATGGGAGTTGACATTTTTTTTATTTTAGATTTAAATAATGAAAACCACACCAAAGATAAAATCACTATTAGTAACTTAGACTATATCCTTTTAGGCATTTTTGTGTACATATATATAACATATAAACATACATATAATATACACATGCATATCCATTTCTAAAAAATGGAAAAAATCTTGTATATACTTCTCACCCTTTTAAAATTTTTTTAATTTACAAAATATCTTATAACTTTAACTTCTACTTGAGATGTTGTAGACTTGTCACAAGCCAATAACATTTAAATAAAATATAATTTTAATTACTGAGTAATATTGCATTTTTGATGGTACTGAATTTATATAATACATCTCCTCTTGTTGGACATTTAGTTAACTTATTTTTTCTAATGCCTTACTGCTATAAAAAACGCTTTGATGAGATTTTATTTTAGGATTAGTTCTAAAACACATTTTCTGTACACTATTCTCAACATATTAATTGAAAACAAGTTGCAAAATTACTATGACATAGAAAGTTGGAAAATGGTACAATTGTTAAACCCAAGCATTCATGAGAACACCAATAAAATATACACAAAATTCCAATAATCTACCTGAGAATAAAAAACACATTCATTATTATGAAGGTACAGAAAAGGAAGAAATTGCCTAAATAGTAAGAGACTATAATTCAAAAAGACAGACTGCAAATGAGCAAAAAGATGGAAATAATCGCACCACCTAGAGGCACAGTAGCAGACTATGAGATTTCCTCGACTAAAACCAAAAGAATATTCCAGAACCACAATAATAGGGAAAGGTAAAACATTTTAAGAATTCATCTAGAAGAGGACTCAATTGGAGATCACTATCTGAAACCCCAGGATAAGGTCTGAGTTATAGAAGATCTGGGAACAGGCGACAGTCAATGTCAAAAACCCCATTTTCTTAGATACAACAAGGTTTTCTCCTATGCCTACACAAGACACCAAATGAATTCAGAATGTAACTCTCACAGACCAGGGCAATAAAAAATATATAATTCTAATAGTTACCAGATTGCAGAAGATATTTGTTGATGATATTTGCTGCTAAGGTCACATCTTTCTACAGCACCACATTGTAAGTTTTAGAGTACGAGCTGTTGATAGGGTGTTTCATACCTAAAGATAACACTGACACCACTGCCCACTTTGTAAAGGGAACCAGAGAAATTTCTAATAAACGAGATGCAATTGCTATCACCACTATTTCTTACTAGGAGTTTTCTGTGATAACACAGTTGAAGAATCTCTATAAACTGTCCATGAACAAATGCTAGTATTTATTGGCACCATCTATGGCAGTTGCTCCAGCTTAACCTTCTGCAGGTGGGAGGAGATGGGTAATGCATTTAGTCTTGGGACTTTGATCTTGATATACCAAGGTCATATCTAATAGAACAAATACAAAACTGTCCAAGAAAAATCCCAAACCCACATACCTGAGCACTCATACTCACCACAAACAAGGATCTGGGAAGGGACGGCGCTTGCTTTTCTCTTTTGAAGTTCTTCAGAGTTAAGCCACTGGAGGGCAGCAGAGACACAATTTTAACACACAAACTTCAGTTACTATTCATTGAACAATTCATGGATTCATTCGATACATAAGTACCCGCGATGTGCAAGGCATTCACCTTTTATGACAGTCATATTGTATGCTTTTTCATTAATTATTAAGAAAGAATATTTGACAAATATTTCTATTTGAATCTCTACCGGATTGAAATCTACATATTCTTTGACAATACAATTGAGAACTCATAAAATTAGTCTTAAAGCTAGCAAAACTTATGGAACACCTATATCTACTATCTCTCTCTTGAACAATGTCATTATCTTTTCTGCTCTGTCTCATATATAAAAATGTTCATTGGTTTTCTTTTCTATGTGCTTATTCTCAAAGTTTGGAAAAATATAGAAAAGTAAAAAAATGAAAATAAAATTCAACCCTTAATACTATCATTAGTGTTTTAATACAGTGCTTCCCAGTCAAATATGCATAGATGTATGTTTATTTAATTTGCATATTTGATCTTAGAATCTATAGCTAGAGCTTAAAATCATAGTATAATACTAGATTGCCATATCATTATCAGTAAATATTTAAAGAAATGTTATTTATGAATAAAATTGTTTTAGAAATACAACTGTTTACATGTGATACTGAGCAGGCCAAAATATTTTACCCAGGGAAATGCAATTATCTCTCTACTGAGCATATTTATTTCTCTAGATTAGTTAATGTGTTATTATTATTCTGCTTCCAAAACAAGAAAACCATATTTAAGTTGATCTTGGAATTATTTTGTATTTCAGTCCATCATAATGCATTAAAGAATAAGAGGAATAAGTCACATATTATTCTCCATAAGAAAAATTGAGGCATTACTGATTTAAGTTGGAAATATTTTAATATTAAATTAGAATTTAAATATTGTGTTAAAAAAGAGTATAAGTGTGTGCATTTACCATCAACTATTCCAACCCATGTAGTCAAGTGGCAAGGCAAATGAATGCCTCCCTCGTCTTTACCCCCTTGCCATTTTGAATGACCTCACCCAGAGAGACAGGAAGAATGCATGGCTCACTCTTCCACTTCCTCATTCAGCAATTTTTTGCTAAGGTATGCCACAGCGCTATTTCACATAACGAGGTTTCCAGAGCAAGCAAGGTGTATTACCTGTCCTCAAGGGGTGTACAGTCCAGTAGAAGAGGCAAGGAAATAAATAACTTGCTGTGTTATGTGCTGCAAGGTGGAAAGCATAGGTCACTATGGTCATCTGACCTGGCATTGTACCTTAGTGAAGGTTTTACTGATAAGAAGATGTTTATGTCAGAAACTAAAGGGAAAAGAAAAGAAGTCAGGTAAGGAGACCGGGCATGGTGGCTCACGCCTGTAATCCCAGTACTTTGGGAGACCGAGTGAGGTGGATCACTTGAGGTCAGGAGTTCAAGACCAGCATGGCCAACATGGTGAAACCCTATCTCTACTAAAAATACAAAAATTAGCTGGGCATGGTGGCGCATGCCTGTAGTCCCAGCTATTTGGGAGGCTGAGGCAGGAAGATCGCTTGAACTAGGAAGGCAGAGGTTGCAGTGAGCTGAGATGCACTCCCACCACCTAGATGATAGAGAGAGACTCTGTCTCAAAATAAATTCATAAATAAATAAAGTTTTTTTAAAAAAGAATCCAGGTAAGGAGAGGAGAAAAATATATTTTTGGTGGAGGAAAGAGCATGCAAAGAACTAAGTCTCAGGTGAGAGCAAAGTAATTCAGTATGGCCAGATAGTAAGTGTAGAAAGGCAGAGACTAAGACGGTGAATAAAAGTGAGACTTTTGTAAAGGGCATTGTAAACCATGTTAAGGAGTTAGACCTTTATCACACAATACAATTGTAACTTTACAAAATTTACTCTGGCTATTATGTGAAAAATGGGTTAGAGTAGAAATTGCTGGAGGAAGGGGGCCAAGTTGCATTGCTAAGATGATCGATACATATTATTTTTAAATGATAAGGAAATTATTGACTCATTGCAGAAACTAATATGAAAGCTAGACATAGTAGGTGTTTGATATATACTGAATAAGTGACTAAAAGGATGAATATATTTGTAAACAATGCAACACCTATATTTAGGCTTGCCTGAGAAGTCCATTGGTCCATTGCTATTTCTCCTACCACAGTTTCAGCATCACTTAATACTTCTTATTTGTATTTTTGTATCAATGTCAATGACTTGGAGTCATACACATTGAAAAAATAAGCCACTTAATTTTCCATTACCGCTGTCAAAAATCAGAAGTCTAATTCTTTCTAAATGTATACTTAAATTTCGTAGAAAGAGAATCTATTTAGTTTACTGGATTATTTTTACTGATATTACTTGCTTAGTCTCTAACTTCCCTTGGAGTGTTTGTTTGTGTAATCTAGTCATTTATTAAATGCTTACTTATCCGTGAAACGTACAAGACTTCATGGAAATTCATTACATTTTAGAATTCAAATTATAAAACCAGATCTGCATATTAAAAGAATTGTTGCATAAACCGTGCACATAGCATATAAAATACTGTTTCCTCAGGCATAATATAGCCACAGGGTCAGAGGGAAAATCAGAAGGGAAATGTCTGATTATAACAAAACATTTATATAGCTCTGTGTTTCTTGTGTACTTCGTCTGCTGTTTATTAAGAAACAAGCTGGGAGGAATGGAAATTCTTCCAACTTATTTTCTTTAAGAAACGTCCATGGAAGTATTTCAAAACTGCCAAATCTGGAAATGAAATTTTTAAGCATGCCAAAGTGTTATAGGAGCAGATGGTGCTACAGGATTTTTTAAGGATGGAAGGAAATCACATCAAAACAAAAGACAGTAAGATGAGGAAATATTTGAGTCATCTACAGCTAATAATATTTTACTTTGATCATTTTGTATCTGTGATGCTCATTTTAAACTGCTAAAATATGTCTTGTCAATTTTTCTTTTCAATTTAAAGTTGTATTATGTTGTCAAAAATAGATAGGAATAACAATTTTAATAAATAGCATTCCTTAAGTAATTTTAAAGATGCAAATAATGCTTTTCACATACAATTATCACACACACACAGTATCTCCAAGAGCCAGATGGGTTGAGTAAAAATATTAACATTTTCTAAGCCAAAAGTAAACAGTTTATAAAGTTGGAATATTTTGCATTTTATACTTGAATTCATTCGAAATATGTCCATCATTTTAATCACACAAAAATATATTTGAAAAGGCCTTAAAATAATTGCAAAACCCCTGCTGCAATAGGTGGATGTTGTTCTTCCTGCTTACACATGCAGACGATGGTGATGAATGAATGAAAATATCACATGGATAAATGAATGTAGGTAATTCTGAATTGCACATGGATTAATTAATGCAGGTCATTATTATGGGTTGGTTAGTGAGAAACATCAGAAGTTAATTCTTTATGGGTGAGAGATGAGAGGGAGATGAATGGGACAGGAGCTAGGAGGGTCATCAGGGACGATCATTTCACTTTGGATGTGTTGATTTTGAGATGCCCATGGAAATCTGGATGAATAATCTGTGTTGCAAGTGATTAAACAAACCAAGAGTTTGGAGGGAGGTCTGGGCTGGAAATGAAGATTTATTTGGCATGAATACTTGAAAGCGAATGTGGTCATCTAAAGAGAATGTTTGGAGAACAAAAATCTGAGACCAAAACTAGAAATCTCCATAAAAGGAGCTTTAAAATGGTGGAAGGCTTCATCCAGAAGCTGGAAGAAGACAGAAAAAGAAAGAAGATTATTATAGTATGAGCAGTTTACATTACCTGTCAACATTAGTGGCAAACATTTGCCAAATAAATTTGGTCACGACAGTCTTTACTATCAGTTAAAGATAGTCTTTACTAAAACCCTGTTCTTTTCTTCATAGTCTTTCAATTAACACTTTAAGTGGCAATTTTACAGCTACTTTCATATTTAGCATGAAATCAGGTTGAATGAAACAGAAACAAGGTATGGAGGAATAGAACACAAATTAAGGTTCAGTTTATAATCTAGGTAGCATGTTCTTGGAAAAGCCAAAGATAATGAGGAAACCAAATGAAAATGTTGAAACTATACCATGGAAATTTGAGTCACCATGCTGAAGAGAAGAGTGAGAATAGCCTCTAGCTGGCTGTCCATACTTTATCCTGTCCAGAGCCCTTACTAAAATATCAATGAAAGCCAGATTATAACATCAATACAAAGCAACAAACACTGAAAAATTATTATTAACAAATGCTAGCTGGAATCTGGAAGAAATTTTCAGCAATTATCTTGCCAATGAAGGTGGTTATAAAAAAAATATGGTTTGTGTTCTATACATTCTTCACTTCATGAAACAAAGTTGTTCCCGACACATGACAGTCTTTGGGACCATTATGAGTTACTCTAAGTCTCAACTTCTTAATTAGAAAAACCTACCTATTGGGATTTGTTTGGATTCAATGAGCTAATCCAGGTAAATTGATTATCAGCGTGCTTGGTATGAAGTAAATAACAAATAGTCAGTAGTTCCTAAATGGATTCTCTTCCATATTGCCAAAAACTGCCAATTAAAAACAAAAGAATGAGCATTAAAAATAACAAACACTGATAATCAGTGTTGACAAACAGCCTGTTTCCAGACCCTGGAAAGATATTTTCTATAATCATTAAAAACTCCATTTATAAAAACAAGTATTTTTTTCCTCATTCTTCACTTCATGAAACAAGGCTATTCTCATCATCACCGACATTTATAACTTGCTACATGCCAAGTACTGCATGAAGCCTAGCTACCGTTAACCTGGGTTCTAGGAGTCCTCAACTCTTGGTGGTCTTCAGGAAATCTGCAATCTATGAAAACTATATGCAAAATTCTGAATTTTTCTGGAGACTCCACAGCTTTCATAAACTTCAGAGAACATTTTGTAACCCCCGTCTCCAAAATAGTTAAGAAACAGTGTCTAGAACCTTCTCATTTTGCAGAGAGCCTAGATGGACTTTCATCCATCTTCACCCATGTTCACTTGCATTGGTTACCTGTGGCCTCTATACTTTCAGACATGAACTCTGAGGCTGGTGAGGATTATCCTAGTTAGAATGAGAAATACACATATTACTGATCTGTTAAGTGCTGTATTCCTAATTAGGTTTTGGAAGATGGTCTTATTCCCGTGTTGTAAATTACCAAAATCAAGGGAAAAAATTACTTGACTTTTTAGAATTAGAATTAGAAATTAGAAAGAGAAATACACATATTACTGATCTGTTAAGCACTGTATTCCTAATTAGGTTTTGGAAGATGATCTTATTCCCGTATTGTAAATTACCAAAATCAAGGGAAAAAATTACACAGCTATAAATATCACAATCAGAATCTCCATGTGTTCCTCTTAAGTTTCAGAACTGCGGGAGCCAAATTTGATACTGTTCTTCATATACTTAAAAGCAGAAATGTGAGTTACTGGTTTACTTTTACATTCTTGGTTAGAATTGATTATTTACACTTAAAAATAAACTAATGGATAGAAATGCTGAATATTGATTTTTAAATATCACCAGAAAAAAATCCATATGTAATGTTGGTGGGATTATATCATGGAAAAGCAAGTGTTATGATAAATGAAGGAACAAAAGACTGCATATTGTATGATCCCATTTATATGATAGGTCCAGAATAGGCAAATTATGGAGGCAGAAAGCAGCTTAGTTACTGCCTAGGGCTCAGAGAGTAGAAAAATGAACAATGAGGTTTCTTTTGTGATGATGAAAAGATACTGAAAATCATAAAATTGTACACTTCAAATGAGTAAATTATATCTCAATAAAGCTGTTAAAATATGTAATCTTTCAGTGATTTGGGGGGCATTCTTGATTGAACATTAGACACCTTTACCTTAAAAAAAGAGAGTAATTTTGAATTTCTCATTATGCAACATTTCCAAAATATTTTGGTAATTTCTCAAAGATCATGGAATTTTAAAACTCATGTATCCATGTAATAATATGGAAATTAAGGTATAAAATATCCTTTAAATTGGTGCTTTGGTGCTAATTTCTTTCTCAATATTTTTACAAAATAAAATTTATTTACTGTATTCTCTACTCATAATTGCTAACCTCTGTATTCTGATCTTTTGCTGTCTAAAGTGTGATCCATGGATCAGCAGCACCGGCATAAGAGCTTTTTGGAAATGCAGAATTTCAGGTCCAATTCCCTATCTACTGAATCAAAACTGCCGTTTTTTTTTTCTTTTTTATTATACTTTAAGTTCTAGGGTGCACGTGTACAATGTGCAGGTTTGTTACATATGTATACATGTGCCATGTTGGTGTGCTGCACCCACTAACTCGTCATTTACATTAGGTATATCTCCTAATGCTATCCCTCTCCTCTCCGTCCCCCACAACAGGCCCCGGTGTATGATGTTCCCCTTCCTGTGTCCATGTGTTCTCATTGTTCAATTCCCACCTATGAGTGAGAACATGCGGTGTTTGGTTTTCTGTTCTTGCGATAGTTTGCTGAGAATGATGGTTTCCAGCTGCATCCATGTCCCTACAAAGGACATGAATTCATCCTTTTTTATGGCTGCATAGTATTCCATGGTGTATATGTACAACATTTTCTTAATCCAGTCTGTCACTGATGGACATGTGGGTTGGTTCCAAGCCTTTGCTATTGCGAATAGTGCCGCAATAAACTTTTAACAGAATCCTCAGGTGATTCATTTGCATATTAAAGTGCTCTAAAGCAGTGATTCTCAAGGTATAGTCTCCAGAAAAACAGCATCAGCTTTAGACAAAAATTTGCTAGAACTAGAAATTCTCTGGTCTCACCCAAATCTACTGAATCAAAAACTCTAGTAATCTATTATAGCAAACTCCCCTGGTGATTCCGATCATGCTAACAAGTTTGCAGTACAAGAGTCACTTCATGGCACAATAGAATCACCTAGGTAACTTTAAAAAATCTTGATGCTCAGGTTGCAATTCATACAATTTAAATTAGGGTCCTTATGTGGGATCCAGGGGTCAGTGTTTTTTAAATTCCTCAGGTCATTCCAGTGAGCATTCAAGTTTGAAAATCAGTGTTCTAAAGGAGAAAGACTATGCAAATTCATTTTACTGGCTATAGTTCTTAGAATTACTATAAATTATTGGATGACATTACATATATCAGAAATAATCGACTGCCATTTTTGCCTTATCTTTTACGGGAGAGTTTGTCACACTTCATTCCCCTCACACTCTGTTGTTCCCTTTACTTAATCTAGTAGAAATCCTCAGGTGACATTATTACCACAAACGTGGAAAACATTTCAAAGTGAAGTGCAAGCCCTATGTTTAATAATCCTAGGGACTTAGAAGAGGAAACAAGAGAACAAAAAGGGAAGTATTTGTTTTGAGACGAGCAAAGCCTAAAAAAAGGCTAATTCTATGAAAGGGGATGGTAGGCAGCCGCTGCTACCTGGGTGAGCTTTACGGTAAATAAATTTAATCTCAATAATGCTGCTAAAAATATGTAATCATTCCATGATTTTCGGTGAAAGTGCGGGCATTTGCAGAAAGGTAGAAAGAGTGGAGTGGGAGTGAAATTTTCATGGAGAAGCAAGGTTAGCACAGGCCACAGATTCTGGTTATGGGGAAAAAAGGAAGAGGAAGGTCTCAGCTAAAAAAAGATACTGGTGGCAGCATTCAAGTGTTTCTGGAAAGTTGGGGATCATTTTAATAAGTCAGTCATAGTCCACTTGTAACTAAGAGGAGGAGTCCGGTTTGGGAGACACCACAGGGACCATGTTTTCCTGCTCTTAAAGTCATAGGGAAGATCTTGGATGAAAGTCAGAATTCCCACAGAGTATGGGAGAGACATGAGGCCCAGCTCTGGTGGTTTAAAGAAATTTATATTAAATATGGGGGTGGCCCTTGGGAGGTTCAAACATTATAGCTTTTTGGCTTAACCCATGAGTCTATTGCACACTCTGTTGCTTCTGCACTCTCTCAAAATATTGCCAGCAAGAAGACACTCTTCTCATGATTACCAAGCTACTAGCAAAATGTTGCCTAAGAGTATATATTTTTCCTCATAGGCAGTATTAGCTTGGAGATACCACTCCCAAATAAGAAGAAATTGATAAAAAAACTGCTTAAGCACTTCTAAGAACTATATCTTTGACATGTGTATTTTCTACCTTATAAACTAACAGAAACTAATTGGAAAGCTGAAAAGAAAGGAGGGATTCCAGATGTGAACCCATAAACCAGAATTTACAGGCATAAGATGTATGAAAAAACAAGGCTTATAGACGTCCTTCAGCGTAGTAGCCTTGCCAATATTATTTGGGCAAGGAACTTGGTTCCTTTGAGGACTGTTCATCCTTTAAAGCAGGAAATAAAGCTTATGAGACAAGCTACATGCTACCAAAAATTGGTGGATTTGGGGGATAGTGCTGTAAAACCCATAGAAGGCAAATGCTGTGCTGTAACTATGGCCGCACCACAGAAAGGTCTGCCAGAATGGTTAAGTTCTGAGTCAGAGAAGGGAGTAAAAACCTGGAGGAGATGGCTCCCCTGGAGATAGCCCAAAGCCTCAAATCCATCTGTAATGATGCTGGAAGCAGAAAGGCCCTTGACTGAGAGTGCGGCCATGTAAAGAGTAGCAGACAAGTGCTTTGAACCTTCCTGAATGTGCACTAATACAAAGTATACATATTGCCGCTGAGGGTTTTGGCAGAGGGGAATAGGAAACGGGTTCCTAGAAAGAGAGCTTAGTCTGATATGCTTCAAAATGCTTCTGCAGATGCCTAAGGTTTCTGAGGTTCCTGAAGGTTATGTCAATTATCACTCTCAATAAATAAAGTTTTGGAATGGACGAGGGATGGTATTCAAAGTTAACAGAAAACAAGTAAGAGGGAAAAAATCAAAGCTTGGTAAAGATTCAAGACTAGGCTTGATGGAAGCAGGCAATTGCTCTGAATAAAATCTGGAGAGTCTACTGACATAAATGCTTTTGGGGCGACTTTTGGCATTTATAATTTTCAAGGAATTTGTCCATCTCATCTAAATTGTTGAATTTGTATGCATAATATTGTTTATTGTATTCCCTTATTAGCCTTTTTAATGTCTGTAGAGTCTGCAGTGATATCTCTCTTTCAGTCCTTGTACAGGTCATTTGTATCTTCTTCCTCTTCCCACTCCCCCATGTTAGCTATGAGTTCTAAATTTCTTTTCAAAGAATCAGTACGTAGGTATGTTCAATTCTTTGCCTTCTACTTTTAAACTTAACTTCCTCAGAAAGCAACTGTTTTTGATTACCTGCTCCACCCTGACTCATTTCAATCAACTGCTCCACCCTGACTCATTCCGATTACCTGCTCCACCCTGACTCCTTCCGATTACCTGCTCCACCCTGACTCATTCGGATTACCTGCTCAGTCATAACCATTTTTCCCCCCAAACCATTTGCCCCATCACTCTTTAAATTAGCCAATTGGAATTAGTTTTGCCTGTGCGGTCTAACCCTAGCCAACAGGGAAAAGACAGAGCAGCAGAGGCCACGTGTGTCAGGGATAAGAACCGCTTTCCCTCCCTTGTCCAGGTGTGCACCCACCATTGCTCCATCTGTTAAGGGTGCACCCTTCTATAGAAGTACCTTGCCTTGCTGATAATTAAAAAGAAAATTTTATATTCGAGTGCTATTTCTTTTGCAGTGCCGAAACTTTATTTATAACACCCACCACCCATAGAATGTCTGTGTAGAGTTTTAATTAGAGAACCATCTTTTAGTTTCATTGATTTTTCTCTACTATTTTTCTGTTTTCCACTTCACTTATTTCTGTTCTTATATATATCATTTCTGCCCTTCTGCTTGTTTGGGGTTTAATTTATTTATTTATTTTTTAACCAGTTTCTTAAGGAAAGAGGCTAACAAATTTGAGACCTTTATTCTTTTTTATTATGAGCATTTAATGATCTTTCCATGTATTTCATAAATTATGACATGTTGTATTTTCATTTTTATTTAGTTCAAAAGCACTTTCTAATATCCCTTGAGATTTTTTTTCTTTGGCTCATGGATTTTTTAATTTCCACGTATTTTGGGATTTTCCAGATGTATTTCTGTTATTGATTTCTGTTTAATTCCTTTAAGGTTAGAGCACATACTTTGCATGATTCCAATTATTGTAAATCAATTAAGGCTTGTGTTAAGGCCCAGCATATGGTCTTTCTTGATGAATGTTCCATGAATAGTTGAAAATATTGTGTATTGTGCTAATGTTGGGTGGTGTATTCTATAAATGTCAACTAGTGTTCTTTTAGTCTTCTATATCCTTATTGATTTTTCTGTCTAGTTCTTCTAATTCCTGAGTGTAGATATCTTCAGATAGATTTGTTAATTTGCCTATTTCTTCTTTCAGTTCTCTCAGTTTTTGCTTCACATAGTTTGGTGCCTGTTGTCAGGAGCATATACATTTAGGATTATTATGTATTCTTGGAGAATTCACCCCTTCCTCAGTATTTAATGTCTTTTCTTATCCCTGATTATATTTTTAATTCTGAAATCTATTCTATCTGATATTAATATCGCAACTCCAGTATTCTTTTGATTGGTGTTTTCATGATATATCTGTTATCTTTCTCTTACTTTTATCTATCTGTATATCTATGTTTAAATGGGTTTCCTGTAGTCAACATAACTGTCTTTTTAAAAATTGAATCTGAAAGTCTGTTTTTTAATTAGAGCATATAGAAATATGCTGTTTGGGTCTGCTCCATGCATGTACCTCATTGGGTTAGTCTGAGATATAGCTGGTGGTTTATATTGTAGTTCACTTTTCAAAGCTATGCTTCTTTGCATCTGTTCCATGCATCTGCAGCTCATGGTGAAAACTTATGTTAGTGCACACATAGAATTAGGGGATACCTTTCTCCAGCTCTCTCCTACCTGCCATTTCCCATCATACTCTCTGGCTCTTATGGTTCCTTTTCTTATGGTCCCTTTTCCATAGGGACCCTAAGATCCATTGAGCACATTTCTCTAACCAGAAAGCCATGGTATCTGAGTTTTAGCCCCTACTCTGTGTGTAGTCTGTGCAGCTGAGATACTCCTCATGATGAAGTAGCAAGAAAAAGAGAGGGAGGGAAAACAATGATGATCCCCTCCATACTCTTTGGGCCATAGGTGTCCCTTTTCCTTGTTATTCTAGTGAGAGAAATGAGCTCTCTCTCTCTCCCGGCTTTGCTGCTGCCCACATTGCTGCTGCCATGACAAATTATCCTAAAACTTAGTGGCTTAACAAAACAAACATTTAGTATCTGACGTTTTCTGTGGTTCAGGATTCCTGGTGTCACTTAGCTGGGTTTTCTGGCTGAGGGTGTCTCATAAGGCTGCAATGAATCAGGATACTGCCCAGGGCTGCAGTCATTTCAAGGCTTGGCAGGGAGAGGATCTGCTTCCAAGACCACTCATATGGCTGTAGACAGGTTTCAGAAGTTCCACTTTCAAGCTCACTACATGGCTGTTTACATGCTACAGGTCCTTGTTGGCTGTTGGTCAGAGACATCAGTTCCTTGCCATATAGGCCTTTCCATAGGATATCTCACAACGTGGCAACTGGCCTTCCTCAGAGCAAGAGAGATAGAATGAAAGAGAGTGAGAAACGTGAAAAACAGAGTCTTTTTTTGTAACCTAATCTCTTGAAAGTGACATCCCAAGATTTTAGCCATATTTTATTTGTTGGAAGTGAATCATTAAGTACAGACCTCATTCAAGGGGAAGGAATTACAGAGCACATGAATATCAGGAAGCAGAGCTAATTTGGGGCCATTTTGGAAGTTGCCTGCCACACTGTCTTCAACCACTGCCTTGTGTGTATAATTTTTAAGCACATATTGTATCTTCATATATTTTCTATGTAAATGAAAGAATATAAAATACTGTTACAGGTTTTGTTTTCTTTCCTGGTAAACATAGTTTCCATCTGAATTCAAAAGAAATTAAGGATGTTGAAAACCGCAAGGCAGATCTAGAAAGAGCCAAGGATACGGAAAATAAGTGCGGGTATGTTTAGTGCATCATTTTATTGCAGAATGGTTTCCTACTCTGAATATTATTAGGCAAATTATGTATAAGAAACATCTGGCTGGAGGAAAACAAGGCACAATTAGGGTGAACAGAAGTGAGTGGAGTATGTTACTTCATTTTAAACTGTTCAAGTTTGAAAACATTGTGAGTCTGAGATCAAATCATACTTCTGCAAAGGATAAATTAAGCTACCTCAAATTGGTCCTTTGTCAAGAAGTAAGAGAGACGTTCCTGTTTTTTTAGATTTTATATCAGCTTAAGACCCACTGAGCACATTAAAGCTCTTTGAAGAAATAGAATACTTGGGTATCACGCTGGCAAATTGAAAAGCAAGGAGGAGATCTCTAAAAGAGACAAAGTTGTTTCCAATAATGAGTGGCAGAGAGTATTTTACAAAGTGGTCCATGATAATATTTTCCATTCCAGCTGCTCTTCTGTAATGTGACCTGGCTATTCCCTTATCAAGAGGTGGAGTCCATTTTTCTACCTCTTTGAATCTGGATTGGCCTTATATCTGCTTTGGCCATTAGAATATGGTGGAAGTGATGGCATGTCAGTAGCAGCCATCACTCTTAATAGATCCAGCAGTTTCTGCTTCCTATCTTTGGAGTTTGATCCACCATATAAAAAGTCCAAGGTATTCTCTTGGAGAATCCTAGACATCTGGACATCTTGCTCATTTGAGCCTTTAGGTTACTCCAGACGCAGCTTCTGTCTAAATGCCATCACATGAGAAATCCCAAGTGAGAACCACTCAACTGATTCCAGTCAACACATAGAATCAAGAAGGATAGTAAGACATTATCACTTTAGGTCATTAAGTTTAGGATGGTCTATCACATAAAGCCAAAATTTGAAAAATTCTTTTATGTTAAATGTGGACATTTCAAGAGGTTTACAATATGACATTATTCAGCTATAGGACACAACTGATATACATTTTATAATATCTATGTGGATATAGATACAAATTTATATTCTGTAGCTTAATTATTTTCTATAGCTTAAAATATAATGAATAAGTGACAATCAATAACTATTGTTCTACCTTAAGATAAATGTTATCACATATGTGTATGTTTCTTCTCATCTTTTCTATGTGCACATTAAAAATATTGCACAACTGTGTATCAGTTTAACAGTATGCATTAAGCATTTTTAACATCAGTTTTGAAAACATAAGCATAACTATGTATTTTTCTTTATATATATTTAATATACTTTATTCTCTTATTATTATATATTAAAGTTGTTTCCAAGATTTCCAAAATTTCACTTTTGTAATGTACTGTAAATTCTATCATATATGAATGCATGTGCTCATCTCTGATTATTTCCCTAGAAAAGATTTCTAGCTGAAGGATATGGCCATTATCGTAGCTTTAAAAAAAGATCATATTATTGAATCAGACTGTCAAGGACTAACCAGGTAGAACAGCTCCACTTTCTTCAAACCCTGGGAAGGGCAATTAGATTTCATCTAGAGTACCATCATTGATTAAATAGCAGTGTTGACCTGGTACTCCTTTTTGAGAATGACTGCAAGACCACATCTGAATATGGCAGCAAAGAATGCTAAGATAAATTAGTGATGCTTAACCTCAATGAACGATGGAAGCATGGAAGCACATGTGTTTTGTGTCTGCCAAATCAGCCTTAGCCAGTTCTAGGGATGAATATACATATATTCATTAATTTTTGCCAACATGAAATACCAAAGAAAGTTTCTTGTTTTTGTTATAAAGTGTATTTCCATAATTATAAATGTGGTTGAATAGTTTTTCATATGCCTATGTCCATCTGAACTTACTCTTTTGTAAATTACTTTTCCATTATCCTTTGTCCATATTTCTATTGTCTTGCTAATATGGATTTATAAGAGTGATTTATATATAACGATAATTACATTTTCTTCTACTATTTTCTAATTTGTTATTTTTATTTTTATTTTATGATTTTTGGATGAATAAAAGTGGTAATTGCTATATGATCAAATAATTTAACATTTTCTTTGTGGTTTCTTCCTTTGTATGCAGGCTTAAAATATTCCTTCCTACCCTACAATCTTATAAATATTTATCTATAAATTCCTGACTTATTTATAATTTAATCTCTTTATATTTATCTCTTAAATCCATCAGAAATCTGAGTTTATATTTTTTTGTAAGTAAGCAATTATCTTAACATGTTTATTAAACAATCCTTCTTTTTCCACCAATGTGAAATGCAATCTTTATTATTATGCACTAAATTCTTAATTGTTCTAGTGTTTGTTTCAAAAATTTCTGTGCCATTTCATTGATCCACTTCCTTAAATTTGCATCTGAGACACAGTATCCTTTGTCTTTATGTATTAATTTATCTATTTACTTATTTATCTATGTGCCATAGCAGTGAACATTTTTGGCCTATAGCCTGTCAAATCTAATGATTTTCGAAGTTATTACTTTTTATTGTACTAACCAAGAAAATTCAAAAAGTTGTATCAAACACAGAATTTCCTG
This sequence comes from Mandrillus leucophaeus, assembly GCF_000951045.1. NCBI lineage: Eukaryota > Metazoa > Chordata > Mammalia > Primates > Cercopithecidae > Mandrillus > Mandrillus leucophaeus. The sequence continues at coordinate 6,269,904 of NW_012108252.1, read as the reverse complement.
TTAGCTTATTAGTTTGTGGGAAATAATTCTTAGGCTTGAGAGGCTTGAGTGGAAATATTGATTATCCTTCTAATTACTATGCTGCAATGAGCAAAATCATCAGAAAGAGACCAAAAAGCAAAAAACTCATTCTGAGTTATCTGTACAACACATTCTCTGGACTTAAACTATAAGATTAGAACACAATTTAAAAGGAGAGAAATAATTTTTATGTAAACTATTATGTGTCTCCTCATTTACATATATATGGAAAGAAGGCAACCAGATATAGAATAGGTAGAGGGGGAGCTAAAACGTTGCAGAGATGCAGAAGCTGTTGGGCATGTAGATGTTATCAAAGTTTATTAATTACTTCTAGGAAGGCTGCTTTGCATAATTTTTCTAAAAGAAAGTTTCCAACAAAATCCTAAGTAGTTTAGATAAATATACTTTTTTGGAAAGGAGAAACTCATTTTTGCTAAGGCAAAGGTCCCAAAGATTATATGCCCCATCTGGAGCATCAACACAGAATTCTTGCATTTAGAATCCCATGAGGCTCATGCTCATGAAATTCATTTAGGGTCATGTTCAACAAATAAGAACAATCATTTGACTTCTCCTGAAAGAAGGAACAGCAAACTTTTGATAAAAATAGAAACAATCGGCTGGGTGCGGTGGCTCACGCCTGTAATCCCAGCACTTTGGGAGGCCAAGAAAGGAAGATCACCTGAGGTCAGGAGTTCAAGACTAGCCTGGCCAACATGGTGAACCCCCGTCTCTACCAAAAATACAAAAAATTAGCCGGGGATGGTGGTGCACACCTGTAATCCCAGCTACTTGGGAGGCTGAGGCATGAGAATCACTAGCACTCAGGAGGCGGAGGCTGCAGTGTGCTGAGACTGTGCCACTGCACTCCAGCCTGGGTGACAGAGCAAGGCTCCATCAGAAAGAAAGAGGGAAGGGAAGGGGAGGGGAGGGAAGGGAAGGGGAGGGGAGGGAACGGGAGGGGAGGGAACGGGAGAGGAAGGGAGGGAAGAGGAGGGGAGGGGAAGGGAGGGGAAGGGAAGGGAAGAGAGGGAAAGGTAGGGGAAGGGAGGGGAAAGGAGGGGAAGGGAGGGGAAGGGAAGGGAAGGGAAAGGAAAGGAGAGGAAGAAAGAATTGAAATTAATACTCTTTTTTAATATTCTGGTATTCAGGTAGTACATTTGTAGGACGCATTCTCTTACCTCTGATGGAGGATTACAGAGATGTATGGGGCACTAAAAGTTGCCCATCTCCTTCCACTTCGAGAAGGAAGAGTTTCATAATATATGGCTCAGGAAAAAATAGATTTCTTAGGGGACCACTTTGGTCTGTCATACCAAGGCAATGATTCTCAACTATGACTGCATATTAGAATAACCTGGGGAATTTAAAAACTAACTAAACAAAACAAAACACTCCAGAGATTCTCACTTATGTGGTTCAGGATAGGAATTTTTTTTTTTTTTTTTGAATCCGGGTCTTGCACTGTCACCTGGGCTGGAGTGCAGTGACACAATCTCAGTTCACTGCAACCTCCGTCTCCCAGGTTCAAGTCATTCTCCTGCGTGAGCCTCCCGAGTAGCTGGGATTACAGGTGCCTGCCACTACACCCACTACATCCACCACACCCAGCCAAATTTTTGTTGTTGTTTTTTTTTTTTTTTTGAGAGGGAGTCTGGTCTGTCGCCCAGGCTGGAGTGAAGTGGCCCGATCTCCTCTCACTGCAAGCTCCGCCGCCTCCCGGGTTCACGCCATTCTCCTGCCTCAGCCTCCCGAGAAGCTGGGACTACAGGCACCCGCCACCACGCCCAGCTAATTTTTTTTTTTTTTTTTTTTTTTTTTTAGTAGAGATGGGGTTTCACCATGTTTGCCAGGATGGTCTCGATCTCCTGACCTCGTGATCCGCCCCCCTCAGCCTCCCAAAGTGCTGGGATTACAGGCGTGAGCCGCCATGCCTAACCCAGGCATTTTTTGAGTACTGTAGGTACTCTTAAAAATCTAAGGCATAGCCAAGGTTGAAAACCTTTATTCTTAGGGCTGGAGGACAAAGTCATGGTCTATGAATATATGACTTACCTCAACTCCTTTCTAGGTCTTGGGAAGTGCTCTCTTTCCTTTGGTGTGTTTTTCATGATTCATCTCTGGTGTCTCTCTTGCAAGCTTAAGAACACATGGAAGGAATCACACTGCTTTTTCCTTGCCTCCTGAGGACAAGGGCCTGGAAAATGCAGATGAAAGAAACCCCCCATGCTCCAGATGTGTTGGAGAAGTACGTGGAAAAGATCAGAAGGAGATGAAGAGATTATGAGAAATACAAAACCATGAAATTAACTTATCGGCCTTTTATGTGACAGAAAGCATAAGCATAATCCAATTTTGTGGTGGCAGGAAACCACGGCCTCAGAATAAATTTAAAGGAGAACGGAGGTTTTAAATTTTTAAGGGTACCCTAAAGTACAAAAGAGGATATCTAAAAGGCATCAGAAACTGGAGGTATCACTACTGCTAACTTCCTTTGAGGGAGACAAAACATTTTCTTTATTATTATTATTATTACTATTTGAGACGAAATCTCGCTCTGTCGCCCAGGCTGGAGTGCAGTGGTGTGATCTCAGCTCTCTGCAAACTCCGCCTCCCGGGTTCATGCCATTCTCCTGTCTCAGCCTCCCAAGTAGCTGGGACTACAGGTGCCTGCCACCACACCTGGCTAATTTTTTGTACTTTTTTTTTTAGTAGAGACGGGGTTTCACTGTGTTAGCCAGGACAGTCTCGATCTTCTGACCTCGTGATCTGCCTGCCTTGGCCTCCCAAAGTGCTGGGATTACAGGCATGAGCCACCGTGCCCGGCCGACAAAACATTTTAAATGCCAGCATCTGCATGGGGCAGGTAACCAGACTTGAGGAGGCATTTTGTACCCAGTGAGAGATGACAACACCTAGCAGCCCTCGCTCACTCTCGGTGCCTCCTCGGCTTGGGTGCGCTTGAGGACCCCTTCAGCCCGCCGCTGCACTGTGGGATCCCCTCTCTGGGCTGCTAAGGCTGGAGCCGGCTCCCTCTGCTTGCAGGGAGGTGTGGAGGGAGAGGTGCGGGCAGAACCGGGGCTGCGTGCTGCACGGAGCTTGAGGGCCAGCGAGAGTTAAAGGTGGGCATGGGCTTGGCGGCCCCACACTCGGAACTGCTGGCCGCGCTGCGGCCCCGGGCAGTGAGGAGCTTAGCACAGGGGCCAGCAGCTGTGGACAGGGCTCCGGGTCCCCCAGCACTGCCGGCCTGCCCACGCCATGCTCAAATTCTCACCAGGCCTCAGGCCCCTCCCTATGGGCCAGGGCTCAGGACCTACAGCCCTCCACGCCAGAGCCACCCCCACAACCGCAGCCCATGGGCTTCCGCGAGGCCAGAGCCTCACCTGCTCCGCGATGCCCGGTCCCATCCACCGCCCAAGGGCTGAGGAGTACAAGTGCGCAGTGCGGGACTGGCGGGCAGCTCCGTCTGTGTCCCCAGGGCCAGATCCACTAGGCAAAGCCAGCTGGGCTCCTGAGTCCAGTGGGGATTTGGAGAACTTTTATGTCTAGCTAAAGGATTGTAAATGCACCTATCAGCACTCTGTATCTAGCTCAAGGTTTGTAAATACACCAATCAGTGCTCTGTGTCTAGATAATCTAGTGGGGACTTGGATAACTTTTGTGTCTAGCTAAAGGATTGTAAATGCACTAATCAACACTCTGTGTCTAGCTCAGGGAATGTAAATGCACCAATCAGCACTCTGTCAAAATGGACCAATCAGCTCTCTGTAAAATGGACCAATCAGCTCTCTGTAAAATGGACCAATCAGCAGGATGTGGGTGGGGGCAAATAAGGGAATAAAAGGAGGCTGCTGCAGCCAGCAATAGCAAGGGGGTGCCTGCCGTGCCCTTCAGCGCTGTGGATGCTTAGTTGTTTTGCTCTTTGCAACAAATCTTGCTATTGCTCTCTCTGTGGGTCTGCACTGCTTTTATGAGCTGTAACACTCACCGCGATGTCTGCAGCTTCACTCACAGCTTCACTCCTGAAGCCAGCGAGACCACAAACCCACCAGAAGAAACAACTGCAGACACACAGCCTGTAAGAATTGTAACACTCACCATAGGGTCCGTGGTTTCATTCTTGAAGTCATTGAGACCAGGAACCCACCAATTCTGGACACACCAGGATGTGGGAACCTTGATGTTACTAGTAAAAGCTCGACAGGCGATTCTGGGATATTGGCACAGATTGCCTGGCATCTTGCCAGAGCTGAAGAGATGAGAATGTTCTCTTTTTTTCACTCCGTTAGGTTTAGCTTATTTTGTATTTCCCTTCTGAATCTCTGGATTAAATTAAGCTTCTGTTTTGGTGCAGGACTCGAAAAGTACAGTGTTCTGGTGGCACAAGGAGGTGTAGAGCATGGTAAGAGAATGCCCATTGAATGGCGAGAGTGAGGGTGGAACAAGTGAGGGCAAGTCATGCAAATGCAGGGCAGATCCTTTTGTTAATTAAAATTGTGATATTTTGTTAATCATTTGTTTGCGTTCATTCTGCTATTTTAAAAATATTGCGTTAGGATGTCATTTATCACAATTACTAAACTTGTTGGGACCTCATTAAGTTTGTGCTCAAGGCAAGTGACTCACTGACCTCAACCCAGCTGTGTCCCACTGACTTCGTGGAACAGAGGCTGTACAAGATACCCAACCAAAGGCTGTACCAGGGACTGTGTGGGTGAGGGGCAGAAGGCTGAGTGACAGACATCCAAGCCAGGGATTGGATGCAAGGCATGACTCATCCTCAAGGGAAATTTCCTTTTCCTAAAAGCTGCTCAAGGGACCAGGTGTCTCTGCCCTTGGGGCCCTCACCTAATGTTCCAAAATACACTGGATCTGAAACCACAGTGGAGAAAATAAAGACAAAAGGACACTTCTCAAATGAGAAATCTAGGGCCAAGAAGCAAGTACACACTTCTACTTCCTAAAAGCAGCCAATGCGGAACTGGTCCCTTGGTCTCTCCATATAGAAAGGCAAAGGCCACACTGGGAAGAGGAGAAAAAGTCTACATAGCGTTTATGATTAAGGCTATGGATAAGAAATGTCCTAAATTTAATAAGAAATAAAAGATTTTGCCTGATGATTTTGAAAGTCAACACAAATAGATGTCCTAGAGTTGGCTCTGTGGACAACAACCAGTGTTATGCTAGCTTTTCATTCTGAACCCTTTCACCTCAGGTCACAAGCAGACTGTGACAGCTCAGGGCATTATGTTTTCACAGGGCCCCCCAAAAGGCAGAAACTAGGGTGTTTGTATTAGAGGGACTAGAGAGAACCATTGAGGAAAAGGTCTCATTGAACTCCCTGTCTTTCTCAGGGATGAAAAACCTTTCCAAGAAGCATCCAACTGACTTCCCCTTATGTCTCTTTGGTCATATTGGATCACATGACCATGTCCGGCAAGTGGAGGTTCTGAGAAAATAAGGTTCTGTTTTCTTCAGCCACTGTAGTAGTGAGAACCTGTCAAGGGTAAAGGGGATGGGAGTGATTATTGGGGACCCAACTAACAGTGTTTACCACAACATCCAAGTTCATGGTTATACAATTTGTCTGTTATCTATATTCACATAGAGATGAATACACACATACATCTACGCATCCACAAATGGAATAACAAAACCCCATAAATGTTAGTATGTGTGATCATAAGCTCACTTGCACGTAGAGTGGCGGGGCTTGGCGGAGTCGCTCTACTCATCTCAGCTGGGGGCCCTCCTGCTCCTGGCTATTATGGGCTGGGCTACGGAGACTTGGCTTTGCATTCCTTATCTCCATTCTGTCTCCTGGGACCAATGGGCTAATGCAGGCATGTTTTTTCTTGTGACAAAAACAGAGGTTCAAGAGAGAGCTCACTGTGCTAATACATTTCAAGCCCAAGCTTGTGTGATTCTGTGAGCATCTTGTTTGTTAAAGGAAGTCACAAGGCTGAGCCTCAAATTAAGCAGTGTTGAAGCAGTTCTTCCCATGGAACTGAGGAGTAGAGACCAATCTACCCTGCAAATAAAATGGAAGGGAACAAAGGAAGAAGGCAAACATGAATTAAAAATAAAGAACCTAGAATAAAGTGACAGGAAACTAAATGCATTAGTTACAACAATTCGTGAAAATGGGTTAATATCCTAATGCATCTCAAAGAGAGACAGACTAAAAAGGTAAAAAGAATGAGTAAAGAAATATCAAGCAAATCGTAAGTAGTAACGATGGTGATGATGACAATAATAATAATAGTAGTAATATAATAAAGGCAGAAGTGCCGTCCAGCTGTTTCAGACACAGATCTGTGGTGGCAGATTCCCTGATCTCTGCTGGTGGTGTCCCTGACTCTCACTCCTACGGTTCTCCCAACTACTGTATAAAGTCTGCATCCTATATTAACCCCTTTATTCCTGGAAAAAAAGAAAGCTGCAATGTCATCCAGACACAGATAGAATTCAAGGTAAATATATTAGATGAATAAAAAGACTGGTTTTATGCTATTAAAGTTATGAAGTTACATTGTTAATAAATGAATGTTTATTCACAGTAATATGTAAATAGCATTTATGCATAAAATTTAAAACATCATAAAAATATAAAGCAAACCCTGGAAAAATACAAATATAAATGGTCAAAAACTGTACCAGATTTTAACAAACTTTCAGCCTCAAACAGATGGAATAGTTTAAAGTGACTAAGGATATAGAGCAATTGGATAATGTATATAATAATGTTGATTTATAAGATAAATTATACATATCTTACAACCAAAAGTGTTTATTTTTCTCAAAATCTAATGGTATGTTTTACTGCATGTCATATAATAGGCCACAAGAAATTTCAATAAGAACAGAGGATGTACAGGCTTGTTTTTAACTCCAGTGAAATAAAGTCAGGAATTAATTAAAAATAGGTTAAAAAAAAAAAAACATACAAATAAACTCTTGGAGTTAAAATAACAACATAAAAATAAAACACACCATTATTTTAATAATTTCTGGGCAAAAGAGGAAAATAAAACCTCCAATTGTAGATTGTTTAGAAAATAATAAGGACACTTCACATAAGATTTAGTTAATGAAAAATTGTATCTGTAAAAGCTCTATTTAAAAAGCAGAATAAGGGAAAAGTAAATACAGCACCTTCAACTGAAATATCTGGGTTCTTGTGTTGGGACTGACTAGGAAAACAATTTGACCCATAGAGAAATAAGAAAAGCAGGGTGGAGCGATGGCCCACCCGGGAGTGGCACAGAGGCAAGGGAACCCTCCACCCCCAGCCAAGGGAAGCCGTGAGTCATTGTGCAACCATGTCTGGGAAACCACACCTCTTTCACGTATCTTTGCAACCCTTGCATCAGGAGATCCCCCTTGTGAGCACACACCACCAGAGCCTTGGGTCCCACACACAGAGCTGTGCGGAATCTCGGCAGAGCAGCCGCTCAGGCATGCACAGAGACCCAGGATCTTTACATATTCGACCCTAGGATCCTTGGCAAGGCAAGAGGTCGGTGCATAACCCTAGGAAGGAGGCTGAATCCAGGGAGCCAAGCAGCGTTGGTCTGTAGGCTTCACTCCCAGAGCACCTCACAAGGTAAGACCTACTGACTTGGAATTCCAGCCAGCCAATGGCAACAGAGTGGAGCCTGCCTGAGATGGAGCTCCCAGTGGGGAGGGGCAGCTGCCATCTCTGTGGTTTGGCCAACTCAGTCTTCCAGACCACCAGCTTTGGAGAGTTCAAATGGTCCAGACGAAGAAGGGTTCCCCAGTGCAGCACAGCTGCTTTGCCAGATCATGGCCAGACTGCTTCATTAAGCAGGACCCCAGTCCACTTCTCAATGGGCAGGACCTTCCTTCCCAGGCTACAGCACCCCCAGCAAGTTTTGTATGGACAGAGCTCTGATCTCTCCCTGGGATGGAGCTCCTGTGGGAAGGGGCGGCCACCATCTCTGTGATTTGGTCAACTCAGCTGTTCCAGCTCACTGGCTTGGGAGGCTCCAAACGGTCCAGATGAGAAACAGTCTCTGGAGTGCAGCACAGCTACTTTGCCAGATGGTGTCCAGATTGCTTCTTTAAATGGGACTCCCAAGCCACTTGTGCTCATGGGACAGGTCCTCCCAGCTGGGACATCAAGCCACTCCTCACCTATGTTCTAAGGTCAACAAAGCTCTAACTTCCTCCTGGGATGGAGTGCGTAGGGGGTAGGGCAGGCTGCCACCTTGGCTGTTCGAGTTTCTCAGTCAGTCCAGCCTGCCAGCCCTGAAGAGCCCACACCGATCTGGGACTGCAAGGATCCCCAACACAGCACAGCTGCTCTACCAAAAAGTGCCAGAGTGATTCTTTAAATGATTCCCTGATCCCATTCCTCCTGACTGGGTGAAACCTCCCAACAGGGGTCTCCAGCCACCTGCTACAGACACATTCAGGCCCACAACAGTCCAATACCCATCTGGGATGGAGTTTCCAGAGGAAGGAGAAGGCTGCCACTTGACACTATTAGACAGATCACTGAGACAGAAAATTGACAAAGATATTCAGGACCTGAACTCAGCCCTGGATCAAGTGGACCTGATAGATATCTACAGAACTCTCTGCCCAAAAACAATAGAATATACATTCTTCTCATCGCCACATAGCACTTACTCTAAAATTGATCACATAATCGGAAGTAAAACATTCCTCAGCAAATACAAAAGAATTGAAATCATAACAAACAGTCTCTCGGACCATCGTGCAACCAAATTAGAATTCAAGACCAAGAAATTCATTCAAAACCACACAACTACATGGAAACTGAACAACTTGCCCCTGAATGGCCATAATGAAATTAAGGCAGAAATCATTTGTGTCCACACCCAAATCTCATCTCAAAATGTAATCCCTAGGTGTTGAGGGAGGGACCTGGTGGGAGGTGATTAGAACATGGGAGTGGTTCCCCCGTGATGTTCTCGTGATAGTGAGCAAGTTCTCTTGAGATCTGATGGTTTTATAAGTGGCTCTTCACTTCCCACACACGCTCCCTCTCACCTACCACCATGTAAGACATGCCTGCTTTCCCTTCCACCATGATTGTAAGTTTCCTGAGGCCTCCCCAAGTCATGTGTAACTGTGAGTCAGTTAAACCTCTTTTCCTTTGAAATTACCCAGTCTCAGGTATGTCTTTGTAGCAGTGTGAAACGGACTAATACCGTAAATTTGTACTGGTATAGAGAGTACTGCTATAAAGATACCCAAAAATGGTGGAAGCAGCTTTACTTTGGAATTGGGTAACAGGCAGAAGTTGGGACAGTTTGGAAGCTTCAGAAGAAGACAGGAAGATGTGGGAAAGTTTAGAACTTCCTAGAGATTTGTTGAATGGTTTTGATCAAAGTGCTAATAATGATGTGGACAATGAAGTCCAGACTGAGGTGGTCTCAGATGGAGATGAGAAACTTCTTGGGAACTGGAGCAAAGGTCACTCTTGCTATGCTTTAGCAAAGTGACTGGCAGGCATTTGCCCCTGCCCTAGAGATCTGTGGAACTTTAAACTTGAGAGAGATAATCTGAAATTGGAACTTATGTTTAAAAAGGAAACAGAGCATAAAATTTTGGAAGATTTGCAACCTGATGATGTGATAGAAAAGAAAAACCAATTTTCTGGGGAGAAATTCAAGCTGGTTGCAGAAATTTGCATAAGTAATTAGGAGGCAAATGTTAATCCCCAAGACACTGGTGAGAATGTCTCCCAGGGCATATCAGAGATCTTGATGGCAGCCCCTCCCATCACCCACAGGACTAGGAGGGAAATATGGTTTCATGGTCTGGGCCCAAGGTTCCCCCTTCTCTGTGCAGTCTAGGGACTTGGTACCCTGTGTCCTAGCTACTCCAGCTCCAGCCATGGCTAAAAGGGGCCAAGGTACAGCTCAGGCCATTGCTTCAGAGGGTGCAGGCCCTAAGCCTTGGTGGCTTCCACATGGTGTTGGGCTTATGGGTGCACAGAAGTCAAGAACTGAGGTTTGGGGACCTCTACCTAGATTTCAGAGGACATATGGAAATGTCTAGATGTCCAGGCAGAAGTCTGCTGCAGAGGAAAAGCCCTTATGGAGAACCTCCGCTAGGGCAGTGCAAAGGGGAAATGTGGGGTTGAAACACTCACACAGAGTCCCCACTGGAGCACTTCCTGGTGGAGCTATAAAAAGAGGGCCACCATCCTCCAGAACCCAGATGCTAGATCCACTGACAGCTTACACCATGTGGCTGGAAAAGCCACAGACTCTCAACACCAGCAGTGAAAGCAGCTGGGGAAGGGGACTCTACCCTGAAAAGCCATAGGGGCAGAGCTGCCCACGGCCATGGGAGCTCACCCTTTGCATCAATGTGCCATTGGAATTAAAGGAGATTCTTTTGGAGCTTTAAGATTTAATAATTGCTCTGCTGGATTTCGGACTTGCATGGGGCCTGTAGCCCCTTTGTTTTGGTCAATTTCTCCCACTTGGAATGGCAGCATTTATCAAATGTCTGTACCCCTATTGTATCTTGGAAGTAACTAACTTGCTACTTACAGGCTCCTAGGTGGAAGGGACTTAACTGGTCTCAGATGGGACTTTGGACTTGGTCTTTTGGGTTAACGCTGGAATGAGTTGACTTTGGGGGAACTTTTGGGAAGACATGATTGGTTTTGAAATGTGCAAAGATGTGGGCTTCTGAGGGGCAAGGAGCAGAATAATATGGTTTGGTTTTGTGTGCTCACCCAAATCTCATCTCAAAGTGTAATCCTTAGGTGTTAAAGAGGAGATCTGGTGGGAGGTGATTGAATCATGGGGTTTGTTTCCCTCATGCTTTCCTCATGTTAGTGAGTGAGTTAGTTCTCATGAGATCTGATGGTTTTATAAGGGGCTCTTTCCCCTTCACTTCTTTCACATGCTCTCCCTCACCTGCCACCACATAAGACATGCCTGCTTCCCCTTCCACCATGATTGCAAATTTCCTGAGGACTCCCCAGTCATGTGGAACTGTGAGTCAATTAAATCTGTTTTCTTTATAAATTACCTAGTCTCTGGTATGTCTTTGTAGCAGTGTGAAAATGAACTAATATGATCATTGATGCAAAAATTTGCAATAAAATACTGGCAAATCAAATCCAGCAGCACATCAAAAAGCTTATTCACCACAATCAATTTGGCTTCATCCCCAGGATGCAAAGTTAATTCAACATATACAAATCAATAAATGTGATTTATCACATAAACAGAACTAAAGACAAAAGCCATATGATAATCTCAATAGACACAGAAAAGACTTTTGATGAAATTCAACATTCCTTCATGTTAAAAACTCTCAATAAACTAGGTGTTGAAGAAATATACCTCAAAATAATAAGAACCACCTATGACAAACCCAAAACCAACATCATACTGAATAGGGAAAAGCTGGAAGCATTCTCCTTAAAAACTGGTTACAGGACAAGGATACCCTCTCTCACCATTCACATAGGATTGGAAGTCCCAGCCAGAGTAATCAGGCAAGAGAAAGAAATAAAGGACATCCAAATAGGAAGAGAGGAAATAAAATTATCACTGTTTTCAGATAACATGAATTTATATCTAGAAAACCCTATAGTCTTGGCCCCAAACTCCTTCAGTTGATAAACAACTTCAGCAAAGTTTCAGGATACAATGTCACCATACAAAAATTACTAGCATTTCTGCTATACATCTACAATAGTCAAGCTGAGAGACAAAACAGGAACGCAATCCCATTCACAATTGCCACAGTAAAATAAAATAAAATAAATAAAATAAAATAAAATACTTAGGAATACAGCTAACCAGGGAGGTGAAAGAGCTCTACAACGAGAATTATAAAACACTTCTCAAAGAAATCAGAGATGACACAAACAAATGGAAAAACACGCCATCCTCTTGAATAGAAGAATCAATATCATGAAAATTGCCATACTGCCTAAAACAATTTATAGATTCAATGCTATTACCATTAAACTACCATTGACATTCTTCACAAAATTAGAAAAAAAAAAAAAAACTATTTTAAAATTTACACGGAACCAAAACAGAGCCCTAGTAGCCAAGACAATCCTAAGCAAAAAGAACAAAGTCGAAGGCATTATGCTACCCAACTTAAAACTATACTACAAGGCTACAGTAACCAAAAACAGTATGGTACTGGTACGAGAACAGACACATAGACCAATGGAACAGAATAGGGAACCCAGAAATAAGACTGTGCAACTACAATCATCTGATCTTCGACAAATCTGACAAAAACAAGCAATGGGGAAAGGATTCCCTATTTATCGAATGGTGCTAGGAGAACTGGCTAGCCATATGCGGAAAACTGAAACTAGGCACCTTCATTACAGCATATACAAAAATCAACTCAAGATGGATTAAAGGCTTAAATGTAAACCCAAAACTATAAAAATCCTAGAAGAAAATCTAGGCAATACCATTCAGGACATAGGCATGGCAAAATTTTGTGAAGAAAACACCAAAAGCGATTGCAACAAATGCAAAAAGTTACAAATCGGATCTAATAAAACTAAAGTGATTCTGCACAGCAAAAGAAACTATCATCAGCATGAACAAATAACGTACAGAATGGGAAAAAAGTTTTGCAATCTATACTTCTACAAAGGTCTAATATCCAGAGTCTATAAGGAACTTAAACAAATTTACAAGAAAAAAAAAAAACAAAACAAAAACAGATAACACCATTAAAAAGTAGGCAAAGGACATGAACAGACACTTCTCTAAAGAAGACATACATGTGGCCAATAAATATATGAAAAGAAGATGACATCACTGATCATTGGAGAAATACAAATCAAAACCACAATGAGACACCATCTCAGCCAGTCAGAATGTCTGCTATTAAATAGTCAAAAAACAACAGATGTTGGCGAGGTTGTGGAGAAAAAGGAATGCTTATACACTGTTGGGGGAAGTGTAAATTACCTTAACCATTGTGGAAGACAGTGTAGCAATTCCTTAAAGACCTAAAAACAGAAATACCATTGGACCCAGTAATCCCATTACTGGGTATATACCCAAAGGAATATAAATCATTCTATTATAAAGATACATGCACTCCTATGTTCATTGCAGCACTGCAATGGCAAAGGCATGGAATCAACCTAAATACCCATCAATGATAGACTGGATAAAGAAAATGTGGTACATATATGCCATGGAATACATGCTGCCATGAAAAGGAATAAGAGCATGTCCTTTGCAGGAACACGGATGGAGCTGGAAGCCATTATCCTCAGCAAACTAATGCAGCAACAGAAAACCAAACACCCCATGTTCTCACTTATAAGTGGGAGCTGAATGATGAGAACACAAGGACACATGTCAGGAAACAACACACTCTGGGGCCTGTCAGAGGCTGGAGGGTGGGAGGAGGAAGTGCCTTAGGAAGAATAGCTAATAGGTGCTGGGCTTAATTCCTAGTTGATGGGATAATCTGTGCACCAAACCATCCCGCACATGTACCCTGGAACTTAAAATAAAAGTTAATTCAGAATAAATGGATTTAAGTCAAGGAACTACAAAAGACATTGTTCAAAATAAAAGCATAATTGAATGTATCAGAAAACAAAGAGTCTAAGCATTTGTTCCCTAAAAAGCATAACAACATAGATAAAACATTCACAGGTGCAATTAAGAAAAAAACAGTAAAATTACCTATACACCATATTGGGAACAAACTAACATCACAGATATGAAGGAGGATACAATAAATCAAAGCACATGCTACTCACATTTTCTGGTTAATAAATTTTAAGATGTGTTAATTTAAGGACAATTTCCTAAGAAAATATGAATTACTAAAACTTTCTTAAGAAGTACCGAACTTTTGGCCGGCTGCAGTGGCTCAAGCCTGTAATCCCAGCACTTTGGGAGGCCGAGGCGGGCGGATCACGAGGTCAGGATCGAGACCATCCTGGCTAACACGGTGAAACCCCGTCTCTACTAAAAATACAAGAAAATTAGCCGGGCGTGGTGGCGGGCGCCTTTAGTCCCAGCTACTCAGGAGGCTGAGGCAGGAGAATAGTGTGAACCCGGGAGGCAGAGCTTGCAGTGAGCCGAGATCGCACCACTGCACTCCAGCCTGGGGCACAGAGCCAGACTCCCTCTCAAAAAAA
>NW_012108252.1:6243504-6255672 GCF_000951045.1 Mandrillus leucophaeus | reverse complement strand
CAAAAAAAAAAAAAAAAAAAAAAAAGAAGTACCCAACTTTAAATGAACAGATAACTTTTAAAGAGTAATTGAGGGGCAGACGCAGTGGCTCACACCCATAATCCCAACACTTTGGGAGATGGAGGCAGGCGGATCAGTTGAGTCCAGGAATTCAAGACCAACCTGGGCAACATAGTAAGACCCTTTCTCTATTTAAAGATAATAGTAATAATAATTCAGGGGAAAAAATATAATTGTTATTCAAAACATAATGAATCTAGTTCTGAGTAAAATGGAGTAAGCACACTCCATCCACCCTGACTTAAATCCATTTATTCTGAATTAAATTATTTTTAAGTTCCAGGATACATGTGCAGGATGTGGATGTTTGTTACATAGGTAAAAGTGTGCCATGATGGTTTGGTGCACAGATTATCCCATCAACTAGGTATTCAGCCCAGCTCATCCCACTGAATGTAGCTAAAAGTACCATTGCACAGTTGTAACTGAGACAGTGAAAGAGATCTGACTTAACCCACTCCATCTTTCTTCTAACCGGCAAGCTGTCCTTGTTCATTCCTGGGCATAGGCTGAACTAACTTCAGAAGAACTTAGTTTATAGTTTAAAACAAATATGATAATAGCCCTTTCCCAAACAAACCTCCTTCTTGCTTGGAGACTAGACTGCTTTCGCAGGACTAATAAATTAGCCACAAGTTTAGAAATTATGGTTTAGGAGTAATGCAGCTGGAGGCTACAAGATTCTGACCCTCTCTAAACTGTTCCCAATACCAGTGATTGAGATATTTTGCAGATCCTGTACTTGATCGATCAGCTGGTATCACCCAGATCAATAAACTGGCTCATCTGATCTTGTGGCTTCCACCTAGGAACTGACTCAGCACAAGAGGGCAGCTTCAATTCCCTATGATTTCATCTCCGACCCAAACAATCAGTACTTCCAACTCACTGGCCTTCCCCCACCCACTAAATTGTCCCTAAAAACTCTGATCTCTGAATGCCTATGGGAGACTAATTTGAGTAATAATACAGCTCTGGTCTCCTGCACAGCTGGCTATGCATGAATTAGTCTTTCTGAATTGCAATTCCCCTGTCTTGATGAATCGGCTCTGTCTAGGCAGTGGGCAAGGCAAACCCACTGAGCAGTTACACAGCTATAAAATCTGTAGAGTGCATGGAGCCATTATTTGAGGGCACTGAAAAGTTAATAGTAGCAGGTGGTTTTGGGGAGAAGGTTAGAATTTAAAGTGCCATGGAAGCAGTAGGGAGTTTACCAGTTTTATTTCCCTCTAGGATGCTCTGGTATTAATTCAACACAGCCTGAAACCCCAAGTAATCATGGATCCAGACAGAGAGCTCCAGAAGTGGCATTCAAATTCTACCTTAGAGAATGGGAAAGAGAGAAATTCCATTTGTTTTTCTTCTCTCTGTTTTCTTACTTCCCCACCCTTAGGCAATCTCTTGACAGTGGCAGCCATGGTAGAGGTTGTAATGCAACAGGAATCTGCAGGAGCCAAACCTTGGAGGAAAAAGAACCTTCTTCTCTTAATGGAGAACTTGTAAATCTAGGAGGATGGGGGCAAAACCTCTTGGTCCTCATGTCATTTTGATGCCAGAAAAAGAGGTCCCAATCCAGATCCCAAGAGAGGGTTCTTGGATCTCACACAGGAAGGAATTCAAAATTCAAGACACGTCACAGAGTGCAGTAAGAAGAGATAGTTTATTGAAAGTTACTCAGATGCACAATAGGGTGTCTTCAGAAAGCAAGAGGAGGAATGTGCCATCTGTTTTAAACCCTTCTCATATAGGGGTCTTATCTATGTAAAAGCTAAGCTACTTGTGTCTGCATGCAGGTGTGTGGTCATGACAAAATTTAGCACTTTGTTGAATTGATTGAAAGAAAGTTATTCATAGCATTTTAGTGCATAAGTATATCAAAGCATGACAATAACTATCTTAAAAACATATATTGTGCAGTATCAGGACATCTGGACATTCTGCTGTTGTAAGAGTTTGTCCTTGCAGGGATTCCTGAACTGGTTCCTTAACGTAAACATGACAAAATTTAATGCTTTGTTGAGTTGACTGAAAGAACGTTGTTCTTAGCATTTTAGTGCGTAAGTACATCAAAGCATGGCTATAACTATCTTAAAAGCATATATTGTTATGCAATATCAGGACATCTGGACATTCTGCTCTTGGAAGAATTTGCCCTTGCAGGCATTACTGAACTGCTTCCCTACTGTAAACATCTTATGACTACTGGTGGTGACTGACAAGGAATGTCCTTGCTAGCTTTAAGATGGAATTGATTTTAAAATAGTTTCACCTTGACTTTCCTATGCTTCTGTTTTCCTATTTGACCCAGATGCAAGGACACTCACAGAAGTGTGCAGGAGAGCAGGATAATTCAAGTCCCAGCTTCAGGGGCAGAGGTCTGGAAAAGGGAGCCCAGAAAATCAGAATGTAATGGGGGACATGTGGGGAGCAAAGGGCTTGGGAACTTCTGGGGTAACTCCTGAGCTGCTCGTCCATGAATCTGGTCTTGATTAGTAAGGGTATCTCAGATAGAATACTACCAATATCCCAGATTGACCAGTGAGGAGCTCACACACAGGAAAAACCTTAATAGTATTGCAGAAACTTTGAAACTTGAATTAACACTGGAATCAATACCCACAGAAGGTTGGTTACATCTTGTTATCTGAGCCTCCCCAGGTTAACTGTCAACTAAAACAAAATATCAGCACTTTCTATAGGATTTAAAGAAGACCCAGAATCTCATAACACAATATTAAAATATTCAGGATATGATTAAATATTACTTGTCCTACCAAAAAAGGACAGCTTGTATGGGAAAAGATGGCCCCAGATGAAAGATCTTAGAATTACATCATAAAAACTTTAAAACAGCTGTCATATCATGACCCAACAAGCAATCATAAACACTCTTGAAACAAATGGAAAAATACAAAGTTTCATGCAAGAAACAGAAGCAATGAAGAAGGAAGTGAAAAATTTTAAACTGAAAAATATGATAACTGAAAATAAAAACTTATTGAATTGGCTGAATAGTATATTTGAGATAATAAAGAAAACGGGAATACTATCAATCCAGAATTATATATCCAGCAAAAATGTGTTTCAGGAATTTAAATGGAATAAATACATTTTCAGATGAAAGAAAACTAAGAGGATTTGTTGCTAGTAGATTTGCTCTACAAATATTTACTAAGCAAGTAGAGGGAAACTTGGAAATTCTGGAGTTAAAGGTTAATATCAATGTCAATATAATTAGCCATTTGGGAAATGCAAATTAAAACCATGATGAGAGACCACTGCACACCTATTTGAATGGTTATATGTGTGTGTGTATACATATACATCTATGTGTGTGTGTGTGTATATATATATACTTATGTATATCTGTATATATACACGTATACACACACGCACACAGAATACCAAATACTGAATGGAATGCAAAGCAACTAGAACTCTCATACATTCCTACTATGAAGGAGACATGGTGCCTGCACCACTCAGGAAAACATTGTGGCAATTTCTTAGAATGAAACCACACTTTTAGCAAATAACCTAGTAATTTCACCTCCGGGTATTTACCCTAAGTAACTGAAAAATAAATTAACACAAAGGCCTATACACAAACACTTAGATAAGGTTACTATGCTGAGTGGAAAGCATCAGTCTCCAAAAATTACATACTGTTTAATTTCATTTACATGTCATTCTTGACAAGACAAAACTATAATGTTGAAGGAAAGATCAATGGTTGCTAGGGATTGGGGTGAGGTGAGGTGTAACTATAAAGGCAGTTTTTTAATCAGTGAAACTGTTCTGTATTCTGATTACAAAACAATTGGATCTGTGGTTACATAACCACAACCACAATTAGGATACAGAACAGTTCCTGATTTCATGGACCTCTACACACAAAAAACTCAATTTTACTGTATGATAATTTACAAATGAAATTTGGCATGGTGGTTCACACCTGTAATCCCAGCACTTTGGGAGGCCAAGGTGAGCAGATCAACCAAGGTCAGGAGTTCGAGACCAGCCTGGCCAACATGGCAAAACCCTGTCTCTACTAAAAATACAAAAAAAAAAAAAAATTAGCCGAGCATTGTGGTAGGTGCCTGTTATCCTTGCTACTCAGGAGGCTGAGGCAGGAGAATCACATGAGCCTGGAAGGTGGAGGTTGCAGTGTGCCGAGATGATGCCACTGCACTCCAGCCTGTGACAGAGGATACTGTGTCTCAAAAAATAATAAATAAATAAATAAATTTTAAAAAATAAAGTATAAATCTCACAGGACTTCTAAAACAAAAATACAATTTTAAAACACCCAAAATACCAAGTTATATGGGCAACAAATAGAATAATGAATGAAACAGTATCTCACGTCTCAATACTAACATTGAATGTAAATGGCCTAAATACTCCACTTAAAAGATACAGAACTGCAGAATGGATAAGAAGTAACCAACCATCTGCTGCCTTCAAGAGACTCACCTAACACATGAGGACTCACATAAACTTAAGGTAAAGGAGTAGAAAAAGACATTCCATGCAAATGAACATCAAAAGCAAGCAGGAGTAGCTATTCTCATTTCAGACAAAACAAACTTTAAAGCAACAACAGTTAAAAAGACAAAGAGGGACATTATATAATGACAAAAACCTTGTCCAACAGGAAAACCTCACAATCTTAAATATATATACACCTAATATGGGAGCTCCCAAATTTTTAAAACAATTACTACTAGACATAAGAAATGAGATAGACCTCAATACGTTTTAGTGGGGGGACTTCGATGACAGCACTAGACAGGTCATCAAGACAGAAAGTCAACAAAGAAACAATGAACTTAAACTATACCCTGAAACAAATGGGTTTAACAGATACTTACTGAACATTCTACCCAATAACCACAGAATATACATTATATTCATCAGCACATAGAATTTTCTCCAAGATGATAGCCCACAGGACAAGAATCAATAAATTTAAGAAAACTGAAATTACACCAAGTACTCTCTTAGATCACCGTGGAATAAAACTGGAAGTCAACTCCAAAAGGAACCTTCAAAACTATGCAAATACATGGAAATCAAATAACCTGCTCCTGAATGATTATTGGCTCAACAATGTAATCAAGAAGGAAATTTAAAAATTCTTCAAACTGAATGATAATGGTGACACAACCTATCAAAACCTCTGAGATACAGCAAAGGCAGTGTAAGAGGAAAGTTCATAGCCCTAAATGTGTACATCAAAAAGTCTGAAAGAGTAAAGACAATCTAAGGTCACACCTCAAGGAACCAGAGAAACAAGAACAAACCAAACCCAAACCCAGCAGAAGAAAGAAAATAGCCAAGATCAAAGCAGAACTAAATGAAACTGAAACAAACAAACAAAAAATACTAAGGATAAATGAAAGAAAAAGTGAAAAGATAAATAAAACTGATAGACCATTAGCAAGGTTAACCAGAAAAAGAAGAGAGGAAATCCAAATAGAAATAGAATGGGAGATGTTACAACTGACACCACAGAAATACAAACGATCATTCAAGGCTACTGTGAACACCTTTACATGCGTAAACTAGAAAACCTAGAGGAGATAGATAAATTCCTGGAAACATGCAACCCTCCCAGATTAAATCAGGAAGAATTAGATACCCTGAAGAGACCAATAACAAGCAGCGAGATTGAAATGATAATTTAAAAAATTAACAACAGAAAATGTTCAGGACCAGATGGATTCAGGTTGAATTCTACCAGACATTCAAAGAAGAATTGGTACCAATCGTATTGACAGCATTCCACATCTTGTGGAATAGAGACAGAGGGAATCCTCCATAAATCATTCTATGAAGCCAGTATCACCCTAATACCAAAACCAGGAAAGTACATAACAAAAAAGAAAACTACAGATCAATATCCCTGATGAACATAGATGCAAAAATCCTTAACAAAATACTGGTTAACTGAATCCAACAATGTATCAAAAATATAATCCACCATGATCAAGTGGGTTTCATATCAGGGATATAGGGATGGTTTAACATACACAAGTCAATAAATGTGATATGCCACATAAACAGAATTAAAAACAAAAATCACACGATCATCTCAACAGATGCAGAAAAATCATTTGACAAAATCCAGCATTGCCTTCATGATTAAAACCCTCAGCAAAATCAGCATACAAAGGGATGTACCTCAATGTAATAAAAACCATCTGTGACAAGCCCACGGCCAACATAATACTGAATGGGGAAAAGTTGCAAGCATTCCCTCTGAGAACTAGAATAAAACAAGGATGCCCACTCTCATCACTTCTATTCAACATATTACTGGATGTCCTAGCCAGAGCAATTAGACAAGAGAAAAAAATAAAGGGCATCCAAATCAGTAAAGAGGAAGTTAAAGTGTTGCTGTTTGCTGATGATATGATCCTATACCTAGAAAACCCTAAAGATTTCTCCAAAAAAACTCCTAGAACTGATAAATGAATTCAGCAAAACTTCAGGATACAAAATTAATGTACACAAATGAGTAACTCTCCTATATATCAACAGCAACCAAGATGAGAATCAAATCAAGAACTCAACCCCTTTTACAATAGCTGCAAAAACAAACAAACAAAAAAGTTTAGGAATATACCTAACCAAGGAGGTGAAAGACCTCTACAAGGAAAACTACAAAATACTGCTGAGAGAAATCATAGACAACACAAACAAATGGAAATGGAAACATATCCCTTGCTCATGGATGGGTAGAATCAATATTGTGAAAATGACCACACTGCCAAAAGCAATCTACAAATTCAGTGCAATTCCCATCAAAATACCACCATCATCCTTCAAAGAATTAGGAAAAAAAAAAAACAATTCTAAAATTCATATGGAACCAAAAAGGAGCCTGCATAACCAAAGCAAGACTAAGCAAAAAGAACAAATCTGCAGGCATCACATTACCTGATTTCAAACTATACTATAAGGCCATAGTCACCAAAACAGCATGGTACTGGTATAAAAAATACACATAGACCAATGGAACAGAATAGTGAACCCCGAAACAGATCCAAGTACTTACAGCCAACTGATCTTTGACAAAGCAAATAAAAAGCTAAAGTGGGGAAAGGACATCCTATTCAACAAATGGTGCTGGAATAATTGGCTAGCCACATGTAGGAGAATGAAACTGGATCCTCATCTCTCACCTTACACAAAAATCAACTCAAGATGGATTAAGGACTTAAATCTAAGACCTGAAACCATAAAAATTCTAGAAGATAACATTGGAAAAACCCTTCTACACATTGGTTTAGGCAAGAGTTTCATGACCAAGCACCCAAAAACAAATGCAACAAATACAAATACAAATAAATATTAATACAAACAAATAGCTAGGACTTAATTGAACTAAAGTGCTGTTGCATGGCAAAATAAACAGGAGAGTAAACAGACAACCCACAGAGCGGGAGAAAATCTTCACAATCTATACATCTGACAAAGGACTAATATCTAAAATGACCCCAAACAAATCAGCAAGAAAGAAAAAACAATCCCATAAAAAATGGGCAAAGGACATGAATAAACAATTCTTAAAAGAAGATATGCAAATGGCCAATGAACATATAAAAACATGCTCAACATCACTAATGATCAGGGAAATGCAAATCAAAACCACAATGAGATACCACCTTACTCCCGCAAGAATAGTCACAATAAAAAAATAATAGATGTTAAGGTGGATGCGGTAAACAGGGAACACTTCTACACTGCTAGTGGGATTGTAAACTAGTACAACTACTATGGAAAACAGTGTGGCATTTCCATAAAGAACTAAAAGTAGAACTACCATTTGATCCAGCAATCCCACTACTGGGTAGGAAAAGAAAGAGGATACCTGCACAGACATGTTTATAGCAGAAGAAAAGAGGAAAAGAAAGAGATACCTGCACAGGCATGTTTATAGCAGCACAATTTGCAATTGCAAAAAATGTGGAACCAGCCCAAATGCCCATTAATCAATGAGTGGATAAGAAACTGTGAATGATGAAATACTACTCAGACATAAAAAGGAATAAACTAATAGCATTCGCAGCAACCTGGCTGGGATTGGAGACTATTATTCTAAGTGAAGTAACTCAGGAATGAAAAAACCAAACATCGTATGTTCTCACTCATAAGCAGGAGCTAAGCTATGAGGATGCAGAGGCATAAGAATGACACAGTGGACTTTGGGGACTCGGGGGAAAGGGTGGGAAGGGGCTGAGGGATTAAAGACTACAAATTGGGTTCAGTGTATACTGCTTAGATGATGGGTGCATCAAAATCTCACACATCATCACTAAAGAACTTACCTGTTCCCCAAAAAACCAATTTTAAAAAAGAAAAAATATAGAGTGGCAGATGTTCCCAACCTCTGTATGTGAGAGAATGTCTTTGTTAAATTCACGGCAGAAAGATATTCTTATAAATACAGTCATAATGCAGTCACAAGGTGGCATCTTCCTCCTATCTTCACTGCCTGCCACTGTGATTCACTGATACTGTGTTATAGTTTTGTTTTTAAAACAAAACAAAACAAAACATGACAACTAGCATGTGTGGAAACAGACATTTTTCCTGCCTCTGCTCCCATGACTGGACTTGATGCTTGGTATATCTCAGGTGGATCTTTGCCAGCACCACTCTCTGCTTTCTTCCTCGGTCCCTCTTCCATCCTTCCCCAAATGCACATTGCAACTTATCTGTTCACAGTATCTGCTTCAATGTAGAAAGATGGGTGCTGTGAAGTGAGGGTAGAGCTGGTGTCCTCAACTAAAGCAGAGGTCCCAATGGGTAGACAGGATTGAGGTTCCATTCCTGATTGAACAAAATGTGGGCCTCTGAATCACAGTTAGGTGGTGAGAAGAACATAATGCATGCCTCTTGCCCTAGCCCACCAACACATTTTTTTTTTCCCCCCAGAAGTCTTTATTTCATGAGATGAAGTCAGGATAGGTTTTTTTGCACTTCAGGTCCATGTTGTCATTTCTATACCTTTAAGTTGCTTTTTCTTTCTTTCTTTTTTTTTTTTTTTTTTTTTGTATTTTTAGTAGAGACAGGGTTTCACCATATTGGTCAGGCTGGTGTCCAACTCCTGACCTCAAATGATCCACCCTCCTCAGCCTCCCAAAGTGCTGGGATTATAGGTGTGAGCCACTGTGCCCAGCCTTTCTAATCTTAATTTTTAGTCTAACAAGTTTTTATCATCTTCTGCATCTATTACTGTGGTATAGGCCCAAGTTTCTCAACTTCACCACTATTGTCATTTGGGGCTAGATGATTCTTTGTTGTGGGGGCTGCTAGTGCATTGTAGGAGGTTTAGTTGCACCCCTTACCCCTATACACTAGATGCCAGTAGTACTGCCTCATCCGCCAAATGTCTCCAGACATTGCCTAAGATTCCTGGGAGTGAGACATGCAAATTCCTCCTGCTGGGAACCACTGCTTTAGACTAGAGAGTAGAAGGGACTACAGAGCACTGGGAAGCAGTGGCAAGAGTTGGAGCAGCAGTCTTAATAACACTCAGGCAGGACTTCTCTAATTGATGTGTCCCCACTCTCTTACCATGAGGATAAGTAACATAGGCCTGACTGTTCATCTTGTTGGAGGTACACAATGCCAGAGTGCTGTTCTTAGGCATTCACCCTCAGGGCATGTGTCAGAATTATCCAGAGAGCTTTGAATGTGCCTAGGCCTATGGCAGACCTCTCAAAATACTATTAACTTGAGTTTGTGGGGTAAAAGTCTTTCTCAGGTTATAAATCTGAAGAAGAGACTGAATGTGGCATCCAAAGAGAAGCCAAAGTGAGAGAAAAATTAAAGACCTATTTTTAATTTACTTTTCCAAGCCTTTTTGAGACCAGCTCTACCCTCTGCCCTTTCCCTAGTTTAGTTATACGAACAAAGAAACCCCTTTTTGTTTAAATGAGGAGACATTGGGTGCCACTTACTTGCAGCAAGAGTTCTAAAGCAATTGCATACCTCCTTGGTTTGTGCAGGGAACACAGGAGATGGCACACATTGCAGATGCCACGGTGCTTTGCACATAAAGGGCTTCATGATGTGTTTTAAATACCACAGAGTAGACGAAATTTGGAAAACCATTCTCTTTTTTTAAGAAAAAGTCCCAACTCAAATGAGGTCTTACTCATTTCCCAGGAAGAATGAGATCTTTCTCCTCCTTGCTCCTTCTTCTCTGCTTTTGCAATCATCCTACTGCTTTGTAATTGTTTGCAAATCTATGTTCTTTTCTAATGTTTTTCACCTTTAAATCCTCAGTATCTTACATGCTGGGACATAGTAGGTGGTCAATAAAGTATTGTTAGGAAAATAATTTGAAGAACATTCATGATTAAAGGTGGCAATAAGAGCAACCAGCCAGCATTTATTGAGTACCTCCTATGTTCCAAGCACTGTCCTAAGAATTTTACTTTTTTATGACTTAATCCTTACGACAGTCCTTAATATGTTACCGTTATTACTCCATTTTACAAATGAACAAACTGAGTCAAGGCTATACAACTAGTAAATGGCAGAGTCATGATTTCGCCCAGGAAAACTGATGCCAGAGCCCTAACGTATTAACCAATACATTGTGATGCTTGTCACTGAAAGTATTTTGGTAAGTACAGATGGAGTTAAATCTTTCACTATTAGAAACAGAGGAAACTGAGATCACTGAATTCCATCATGAAATAGATACTGATGCTGAGCCAAGGATTGGAAGTGACTCAGTTCAGGTGGTTTACATAACTGTAGGCTGATCTACACAGGATTCCTGACTCCTAGCTGGAATGTTTTAACCAAAGGTCCCACCCTCATGCAAAGTGCACCTTTCCTTTACCCGTGCGCTATCCCCTTTGGGGGTCCTGCTTTGGAAAAACTACCCCAGGTAGCAACTTGTTTCAAAGCAGATATATGCCAGGTATCATTCAAAGCCAGGTCGATCTTATCTGTTGAAATAGATCAACAGCACATGACAGGGGTTTGGGGACCCCCTACTCATGCTTCAGATTTCAGCACAAACTTTCCGTCCTCAGAGAAGGCTTCTCCGGCCTCTCCAAGGTCAAGTCTGTCTACCTAAACTCTCCTTTATTTAGCATGGTCAGTTGTCATTACATATATTTTGTATGTTACTATCTGGTTAATGGTCACCTGACTTGTTACCATTTAAGTTCCTTAAGGATAGAATCCGTGTCAATTTTTGTTCCTTATATTTACAGTGCCTCACATAGCTCCTGGCACACAATGGGCATTCAAAAAGTATTTGTTAAAATCAGGAAAGAATGAATAAATTCACGACTGAAGCACCATGACAAATCATTCCTATGGAATGCATAAGGTTAGATGCAACCCCTTTATGGTGTGATCTGAGGGCGCCCTCAAGGGTCTGCACGCTCACACACACCACTGATTAGAAATCCCCATCAGGAAAATTGTACAATCATCTATTTGGTGAGGGCTTTGGGACACTGAATGGGGGAAGAGAAACACAAAAGGTGAGCAAGCAGTTTTCAAAGGATGCTTTCAACTCCCTGGCCAGCCCGCGTCTATGTTTCCGTCTACAAAGTGTTTCCAATTACTGTGGCACTCTCGGTATCTGGATCCATCTCCAGTGAATTCCTCTGCAGCTCCTGCCAGACATATGGGATCAATCAGGGCTTCGGCGCTGGTGCGCTTGCTGCGGGAATGTTGACAGCCTGACAGACGCGGGGTTCTGGTGTCATGGAATCTCCGAGCCTTTGGCTTGATCCCGGGAGGAGAATGAGAGGGGGAGGAGGGAGATAGAGTCAGAGATACAGAAAGGAGACAGGAGCGGGGAGAGAGAGAGAGGGAGAGAAGGAGGGAAGCGGGAGATTTTTCTTGACTGCCCCCTTTCCTTCAAACATTTTATAGGCTTCAGGGAGAGAGGAGGAGGAGAGAGGGAAGAAAAAAAGAGGAGAGCGAGAGGGGTAGAGAGCGCGCGCCGTTCCCTCCGGAGTTTCCGAGCTGCTGAGGAGTCTGGATTGTGTCTGTCCCCAGCGTCAGATGAAAAGGCGCTGAGGCTCTTGGCCGCTGCCCCGCGCCCCGCTCCGCGCACGCCCC
>NW_012108252.1:6220542-6243269 GCF_000951045.1 Mandrillus leucophaeus | reverse complement strand
CGGCTGGGTCAGGCGTTCCGGCGACGCGTGCGGCGGCTGCGGGAGCTCAGCGAGCGCCTGGAGCTCGTCTTCCTGGTGGATGATTCGTCCAGCGTGGGCGAAGTCAACTTCCGCAGCGAGCTCATGTTCGTCCGCAAGTTGCTATCCGACTTCCCCGTGGTGCCCACGGCCACGCGCGTGGCCATCGTGACCTTCTCGTCCAAGAACTACGTGGTGCCGCGCGTCGATTACATCTCCACCCGCCGCGCGCGCCAGCACAAGTGCGCGCTGCTCCTCCAAGAGATCCCTGCCATCTCCTACCGGGGTGGCGGCACCTACACCAAGGGCGCCTTCCAGCAAGCCGCGGTAAGGTGCCCGCCCCTCCCGGCCCCGGCCCTAGTCCCCAGGCCCTTCCCACTCACCGCTGCCTGCCCGTCTCTAACCCGGGGTTCAGTCCTGGGCAAGGCATAACCTCCCCAAGTCCGGCGTCCCCATCCACAAAACTAGAGTCATAGCTTACCCCCCTGTTATTATTGTGGGGGCTCCAATGGGATAATGGATTTTTAAACGCTTAGAGAGATGTCAGGTTCCTTAAATAGTTGGCTTTGAGGACCTGTTAAGAAGGGATCCTTGAGACGCTAATCACATTCACATTTGTAGGAGCAGAGACATCCAAGCTGAAACAGGTGAGTATGGTTTACAAAGTGTTTCTAAAGGTAGGACATGGAGTGATCTGAGCGTAACCCCAATTCTTTTTAAAGTTATGTTATGCTTTCAATGTAAGATTCTTGCCCTTCCTATTTTTGCTCCAATCCTCTATTAGATTTTTAACATGTGGAAGAGGAAGTCAGTTTGGGACGTCGGACTTTTATAAAATGTGTCTGTGTTTCTGGTTACAAATTAATTCATATTCAGTGGGGAAAAAAGGAACATATAGAAATTCTAACACATAATAGCAAACCAGTGTTTGTAGAATGAATTAAACAAAAAGGAGGGAAAGGGAAAAAAGAAAAACCTAAAATTTCATCATTTTAAAAAAGCCATTGTTTGCAGGTTGTTGAACAGTTGCCCAGTATGTGCATCCATTCATACTTTTAACCAAATTGGTATCCTGCTGTTTTGTAGCCTACATTTTTCATTTGTTATATCCTAATTAAAATGTTCTACATTAGCTGCATACTATTCCATTGCATGCAACAATCATCTATTGTTGGACACTTAGGATTTTTCCTTACTAAGTTATCGTGAACATAAATATTTGTGGACTCTTTTGTTTACATCTTTAGGAAGAATTTCTGTAAGAGTTCTCGAACTGAAGGTTAGGAACATTTGTAACTTCTTGATACATATTGTCCATTTCTCCCTTGGAGGGTTGTATAAATTTATATTCTCATCAGCAGAGTATATCAGCAGTAAATTTGTCACATATTCACCAATATCATGTACTATCTTTTAATATCTTTGTCAATTTAAGATGTGATAGAGGCATCATTTTAGCAAATACACATTTTTGATTTTTGAGGATGAACATTTTCCAGTACATCTACTGGACATTTGTATTTTGTCCTTTGATAATTATCATAGTTTTTGCCCATTTTGCCATTATAGTGCACATTGGCTTATTTTTTTTCTTAATGATTTGCCAAAGCTCTTTATATATCAGGCCAGTAATTCTTTTGTGTATATGCTGCAAATGTTTTTCCAGTTCACTGCCTTTTGTTTTTGTTTATGGAAATGTTGTTAGATGAATGGTTTACATTTTTATACACTCAAATCTATCAAACATTTTCCTTAAGATCCTATATTCATAGTTTTAGAATAGCTCTCTCATTTCCCAAATCAGAGAAATAGTTTTCCATGTAGCAGCTTAATCCATCTGGAATTTATTTTTGTGTATGGTATGACAAAGAGGTCTAATTTAATTTTTAACAATAAATAGTTAACCAGTTGTTCCAGCACTGCTTGCTTAATAGCCATCTGTCCTTTTCCAATTTAACTGAATGTCACGTTTCACATGTGGTAAATGCTTATGGGTATTTGATCTGTTCCTGGCTTTCTATTTCCTCCCATTTTCTATGTCATTTGTATCATTGCCAAAATGATTTAACTATTGTAACTTTACAACATATTTAAATATCTGGTAGTGCAAATTCTCCTTTTTAAACATCTCTTCTTTTTCTAGTTAATACCCACTTATTATTTAATATGAATTTTAAATTCATTTTTACATATTACCAATGAAGTCAGTAAGGATTTTGATTTCAATATAGAAAATATTGAATTAACTTGGGGATTATTTATATTTTATAGTAATAATTCTTCCATTTCAAAAGTGTAAGACCTTATATTTTCTCAAAGTCTTAGAATAGCCTTCTCATTTCCCAAATCAGAGAAATAGTGTTCTATTTAACAGTTTAACCCATCTGGAACTTACTTTTGTGCATAGTATGACAAAGATGTCTAATTTTATTTTTCAAATAAATTAGCAGTTGACCCAGCACTATTTGGTTCATATAATTTGCTTAATAGCATTTATGCATATTCTTTATACATATACATTTATGCATAATCCTTAACAAAGTTGTAGATTTTTAGAAATTAAGTCCTGTATGTATTTTTCATATTTATATGTAAATATATTCTGTTCAATATTACTGTCATGAATAGCATCTTTTAAAATTAAATTTCACACAACTTTTCTTGATGTATAGAAACATTGATTTTTAAAAATATGCCTTCTATGTTTGGATTTTTGTTGAAGCCTCTTTGATTCTTTTTTCTCTTTTTATATACATTTTATTTTGCTGATAATAAATGTTTATTGTAGAAAATAAAATAATCAGGAAAACTATTTCCTGGAAATACACTGTCATAGTTTGGTACATAGCTTCCTTGACTTTATTCAGTTGTCTAGGTAACAGACATGTTTTCATACATATATTATGCATAAATTATGTTTACCCAGAAAAAAGGATTCAATTGTACATCCTCTTGTAATTTGACTTTGTATTCCCACCATATATTTCAGTCTTCTTTCCAAAATAAGGAACGTATTTCTACTATCATTATTTTTCATGGTCATACAGTTTTCCACTGTAGAATGTGCTTTCGTGTGTGTGTGTGTGTGTGTGTGTGTGCATGTGAGAGAGAGAGAGACTACCTATTATTATATATTTACGCTGTTACAAACATTGTATAACTAAATCTTTGCCCATATCTCTAATCATTTCCTTAATGCAGATTCTTGAAGTGCCATTATTGCACCAAAGAATATTCATGTTTTTTAAGGCATTTAATACATGTGTCAAGTTGCTCTGCAGAAAATGGTGCCAACCTGCCCTCCACATGCAGTGACAGTGTCAGGACCTGGGGTGCAGACCAGCCAGTGCAGGCTAATATCATTTGAAGATTCCACCCCCAACCCCCCAACTTTCTAAGTGAGAAATGGAGTCCCATTTTAAATTGCATTTCCCTATTAGTGAGGCTGAATATTGAAAAAATATGTTATTGTCCACATATAGCTCCTTTTTTTTGAATACCCATTAAGATATTTGACGATTATTATCCAATTTTTAACTGGGGATGGCTCTCTTTCTTATTGATTTGCAAATGCTCTTTAAATCTTAATGGTATTAACCCTGAGCTGTCAGTGACCCAAGTATGTGGCAAATATTTTTTCTCAGTGCTTTAATTTTGTTTAAGGTGATAGCAACAAATGTTTTGTTAGTCTGTTGGATCTATTTTTCTTTTCATTTGTGCTGTTTTCATCGTTTATGAAGGTTTAAAGACTTTCGCCTTTAAGAGATGAAATAGCTACCCTAAAAATGCTCTCTGTGTGTTGAAGCAGTCACGCCACGCAGGGTATAGTTTTGCAGCTCTTGTTCCCTGTTGGACCTGGTCTCCGCTCTAAATACTCATGAGGTCCTGAAGGCTGGCCTTATTCCTAATGCCATGGTCTACTCCATCAAGGAAGAACCCTGCTGCATCAGGGAAAAACCTGCCAGGTACCAGCTCCTCTGTTTGGCTTGGCCAGACTTGCCCAGGGCCTCTGAGAATGTTGATCCAAAACAGTAAAATGGGTAATGAGTCAAGTACACAGTGCTCCCCTCAAGACCTACTCTGTCTTCAGCTTTCCCCTTCCAAGTACTACATCCTGTCTTGGAAAGTGAAATTGCCAACAAGGTTCCCAGTGCTGCTCTTCAACCTGGATCCATTTGTAATCCAACAAGCAGGGATTTCTCAAAAGTTTGTATTAGCTGGTCTTCCCTTTGACTTCATTTTTATTTTTATTTTTTCTCATTTTGGTTGGGCTATGAGAAGGTACAAAAGAAGGTCAGCTGGCTCAGTCCCTGTCTAAACTGGAAGCTTACGTGTCTTCATTGTAACTTTTCCAAGCCTCTGATGAGCATTCTTAGATATAACTAAACTATAAGATTTAGAGAAAATTGGTAGAAGACGACCAACGTTTAGAAATGGTGTTGGTTGAGGCTTGAATTTTTGCATAGGGATCAGGCAGAAGCATTTAGCGACCAAGTTAGTTTGAAAATGGTAAGCTGTCTTGTGTGAGTTTTGACCTGAAACTTTGTACATTTCACCATGGAAATGAGATCATTCATCAGATTCCCGCATGTGTGCAGAATGGTAATATTATAACTGATTGTGACCTAGCCTTTGTGTGAAATTGAAAATCACAGGGATATTTTTGAGCTTATTAATTACTCCCTGGAAAAATTAGTTTTTCAAAGCTTTTCTGTTTGAAACTGAATGCTCACACAACTGTGCCCTGACACAATCACAGGCAAACACATAAACATGTATGGTGCATAGGCACACCTCGCAAGCACACAGTTACCCCTCAGGGAGACATCTTATTCCTCTTATGTAAAAACTGGGAGATGTAGAATTTTCTTTAACAACATGAAACTTGCTGTTATTTCTCAGCAGATGGGACTGACCAGACAAAAAGGATAACAGTGTTGCTTCACTTTTTAAATGATTATTATTTGGTGTCAGAATTGGACAACTCGAGGGGTAGTATATGAATGGGTACTCACGATTATCACACCTGATTTGAATGGGTAAAATGTAGTGTAGACGTTTACTCTTCAGACACCACCCCATAGCACTCTTCAAAGAGCACAAGGACTAAAGCAGTGAATTCTGTAATTAGTACACAATCAATCGCCTGGGGGAAAGTTTAGCACCTTGAACTTAATTACATGAAATCCTTTTACAGAATTAACAAAAAGCTCTTCAACTGTTTGTTGCAGGGGAGTAATTACCTCATAACGACCTTCTTCTTGGTTTTACTTCCTGCCATGTGTTTATAACTTACCTTTCCTAAAGTGAATATGTTTGGATTGGCCCCACTGTGAATGCCAGGCTCTTCTTAATCCTACATATTTCACATCAAAATAAAACCAGAACCCCTCATTTTCCACTTCGCTTTTGCTAAATATCCGTTAAACAAACATAGCATGAAGCTTCCTTTGAGGAAAAAAAAAAAAAAAAAAAATCTGCTTTCCTCATTGTTCCAGAATTCCAGAAATGTGATCCTCTGGTGGAGAATGTGCTGTCTCGCCAAACATCCAAGCTTTAGATGGTCAGAGGACTGAGAATACATGGGCGGAAGTGCTTCCTAGCTCAGGGAAAGAGCCTCATCCATGATGTGTCCACACTGGTAGATATTCACACCTTTACCTAGAGATTAATCTTCTCTCCCAGGCTTATGGGAAGAAAGTGTCTCCTTTTATGTTTTCTAACAAACCCTGAAGATCTGTGAGATGCCACTAGAGTTTGTTCATACAATAGGCTGATAATAGCCTTTGTATGTTTTGCAGTGGTCTCTGATGGCCCCAGTGCTGAAGCAATAAGGAAAGTTTGGGTTCTTCTTTTCTATGGGAAGAGGTGGGGGCACTTATGTAATCTGCAGTGGACTCAGTTGTTCCACACTCAGAGGATAGTTTTAACATCAAGAATCGCTCACTGTTGCAGCAGCTAAGTTCTTTATGCTGAAAAGATATATTTCCAAATGTACGTCTGGAAATGTTCACTCTTTTATGCTTCTAAGCTTTTGAACAATTCTCAAATCATCTCTAGTATTACATGGGAATCTCTTTTTCAACCTTATCAGAATTTTAGAAGTATAAATGGAATGGAATAGAATGGAATGGAATGAATGAATAATGAATAAATAAATCCTCAGTACCTACAATTCCAGACCTCACATGTATTTCCCAGGCAAAAAAGTAGTACTCATTTTTTGTTTTTTGGGGTTTTTTATGAGAGAGAGAGAGGGTCTCCCTCTGTCACCCAGGCTGGAGTGCAGTGGCGCCATCTCAGCGTCACAGCTGGCTAAATTTTGTATTTTTAGTAAAGATGAGGTTTTGCCATGTTTTCCAAGCTGGTCTCGAACTCCTGGGCTCAAGTGATATGCCCACCTCGACCTCCCAAAGTGCTGGGATTACGAGTGTGCGTCCCTGTGCCTGGCCTAAAATTTTTAATTTCAAGAGACAGTGAATAATTCTTAAATGTCGAATGCAAATTTTTTCTTAATCTCGCATTACGTGTATTTTGTTTATTAGTTTTGTTATTTCCTGCATATACGACACTGGTATGTAATAAGAATGTGTACCTACTGCTACTGTTAAAGGCACTTCTTATTATTGGCTGCCAGTATTATATTCTGTTTGGTTGAAATACATCATGAAAATGCTTGGTCAAAGACTGTGAATGCTTAGACACGTGGAGAGAGCCAACTGCTTTGTCCTCCCTCACAGCTGTGGCCAAAGGGTAGGAAAATTCTCCACCAATGACCTGATGATACAAATGTGCATAGAGACAATTTCTCTTAACAATGACCATAATTACACACAAATCACATAGCTAAGTAAATGCCAAAGACTGTCTATCCAGTCTTCTGATTTATCACCTGGTCTTTTTGTAACCCCTCTTTCTCTGTATCTTACTATATTATATCTGGAGGTAGGTATCAAAAGCTAGGGAGAGGTAGGGGATTCCATGTCCAGGGTTGCTAAACTGTTACACAAGACGTAAAGCCAAACAGTGTAACCCAGAGAATGTAAACCATGGCTGTAAAGTCATATTCATTCCAAGGGTACATTTCACTTGGCGTGTGTGTGTGTATGTGTGTGTGTGTGTGTCTAATTTAATCACACATTTTAAAATCAGAAGATAGCATGTTTTCAAAACTCTGGCTTTTTGGCTTACTCTTAGCAAATTGTAGCAATTCTGGGTGTGTATTCTTTCAGCTTATTGGAGTCCCCACCTTGGCACTTGGAGTTTCATTTTGTGGTCCTTGATTGCTATTTCATGGCCTGACATGGAACAATCAATGGCAGAGGTTGAGATGATGTTAACCCCCTAGATGATATAAACTAGAATGAATGAAGTGGCTAGGAGTAGCTTAGCTGTATCTAATAGAAAATCTGAGGTACCACTAGCTTAAACATAATGGACATTTCTTTCTTTCTCAAATTAAGCCTTGAGTAGAAAATTCAGAGGGAAAATGACAGGTCTGAAAAGTCTTCTGGGATCCAGTTCCCTCTTTTCAGCTCTGCTCCATCATCTTCAGGTCACCTCATGGTCTCAGATGGCAACTGGAGCTCCTACCATCAGGGACTCATTCCAAATGCCAAGAAGGAGAAAAGGACAGAGACAGTCACAATCTTAAGGAGACTCTGTGGCAGTCTGTGCAGTACTTCCACATAGATCTCATTGGGGAACACTTGTTTTCATGCTTACCTTTAGTTTTATGGAGCTTTATTGCTGAAAAAGAAGGAAAATGTGGATGCTAAGCTTAGCTAGGTGTGGTGGCTCATGCCTATAATCCCAGCACTTTGGGAGGCTGAGGCAGTGGATCACCTGAGGTCAAGACCAGCCTGGCCAACATGGTGAAACCCCATCTCTACTAAAACTACAAAAATTAGCCAGGAGTGGTGGTGCACACCTGTAATCCCAGCTACTTGGGAGGCAGAGGCAGGAGAATTGCTTGAATCCAGGAGGCAGAGGTTGCAGTTAGCTGAGATTGCGCCACTGCACTCCAACCTGCACGACAGATCAAGACTGTCTACACACACACACACACACACACACACGTGCAACAGAAACTTTTTATCTTAGTTTCCCAGAAGTCAGAAGCTTCTAAATAATATGAAATTCACTCACAAATAAAAGATGATACTGATAGAGACAGGGAAAATTGTATACTACAAAATAAAATTAATACTTTAATGTTAATTTGATAAATACAAATGAACATTTCTCAGGAAGACATAGTTCTTCTTCAGCTTTTCTCTAGTAAGCTGCCAGGTGAAGACATGTCTACATTGAAAGGAATTTCCTGTTATGGATTATCTCTGCATTTCCCATAGATTTTAAAGACTGTTCTCTAAATCTCTCCAGGCCATATGAAGACTGGATTTCCGGCATAGAGTCAGTGTTCGCTTCCATCCAGTAACCTGCTTCGGTTTAGAGGTCAGCTGTGGATAGGAAAAACTCTGTGAAAGTTGTTGTTTAGCATGAATGTTGTTACAGTGCTTCGCTTGAAATAAATGATAGCACTCAGAAAATGCAATATGTGAACCATCAGTAGATGCATTTTCCCTTATCCATCTATATGAAAAGATTTTTAAAGTATTCATCTTCTCCGCTATGTGTTTTTCTCATGGGGTCATTCAGGAAGTTAATAGTTTATTTCTGTAAAGGGTGAAGCAATAAAGATTTTTCAAGTTCAGAGCACATAGTTATTTCATAGATGCACTAAATGTGTAAGCTGTAAATTTGAAGATAGATTCTAATTACTACATCTATTGAAATAGTGATAACTACCTTGTTTTATGTGAATAAATGTAATTTGAAATTAATAAGAAAAATTTTAATTCCTACAAGATAAATAGAGAAAAAAATTTAAGGGAGTTCTTAGTAGGACTTATTGCATAATTGAGTTATTTACTAAGAAAAAGTAGTAACACCAAGTTAAGTATTTTTCCAGTTGTAAGCTACTGCCAGAGTACATAAAGTATATTTTGAGGACATGAGTTTGATGAACTATTTTCTTAATTCCTCTGAAACAGTCCCAATAGCCTCAATCTTTTTTTTTTTTTTTTTTTTTTTTTTTTTTTTTTTTTTTTGAGACTGAGTTTCACTCTTGTTGCCCAGGCTGGAATGCAATGGCGCAATCTTGGCTCACCACAACTCCACCTCCTGGGTTCAAGTGATCCTTCTGACTCAGCCTCCCAATTAACTGGGATTACAGGCATGCACCACCACACTTAGCTAATTTTGTATTTTTAGTAGAGATGGGGTTTCTCCTTGTTGGTCAGGCTGGTCTCAAACTCCCGACCTCAGGTGATCTGCCCACCTCAGCCTCCCGAAGCCTCAATTTTTAAATTGCCCATCCTACAACACCAGTGGGTAGGATGTACTAGTTGCTAATGCAAAGTGTGTTTGTTTGTTTTCTAATTTAATTTAATTTTTATTTTATTTTTTGAAACAGGGTCTCACTCTGTCTCCCAGGCCGGAGGGCAATGGCATGATCATGGCTCACTGCAGCCTCAACCTCCTGGGGTATCCTCCCACCTCAGCCTCCCAAATAGCTGGGACTACAGGGTCACAAATTATGCCTGGCTAATTTTTTTATTTTTTATAGTGACAGGGTTTTGTCATGTTGCCCAGGCTGGTCTTGAACTCCTGGGCTCAAGCAATCCTCTGACCTCGGCCTCCCAGAGTGCTGGGATTATAGGCAGGAGCCATCACTCCTGGCCTACCTTTCTAATTTCAAAGATAGTGTTTAAAATGTATATTTGTGTATGTACATGGTTAAAATACCAACACTTCTAATTTTATTAGATATAAACTCTTAAATTTTCACTAGTTCAACCCATAAACTTGAGCATTTGTAATCATGCTTATTTTCTTATATTTATCAGAGTAAGGTCTCTTCCCTTAGCAAGGTAGAACTTTCACCAAGCATTTTCCCTTCTTTCTTGTGCATTCAAGATCTTACTCTTCACAGGCCTTTTTCTCTGAAGATAGAGCATTCACGATTTGTCTACATATTTAAGAAACTGGCATCATGTTTCCAGAGCAATATGGTAAATTGTCAGTATGTTTGCAATAAAAGTATAAATCCTAAAATGAAATATTTACCAATCAAGGAATTTCCCATGAGAAAATAATCTGAGATAAAGTTCCCTATAAAAGAATGTTCATTGCACACTGTGTGTGTTTACCATGAGTATATGAAACTCTCTATATAATGTAAGTTCAATTTCACAAACTATGTGCACTCTTAGAACTTGAGCGGGAGCCTTGACTTGCCCCTGTGCCTACTTATGGAAGAAGAAGTGAGCTGGAGACACATCCGATGTCTCCATCTAGGCTCTGCCAGAAGCACAACCTAAGATGCGGATTCTAGTGTAAGTAGCTTATTGGGGAGTTGGTCTTAGTAAATATTGATGTGAGAGTGGGGAAATGAGACAAGGAAGGGAAGCCAGCCAACAGCACCATAGAGCAGTAGTTGTTCTTAATTCCACTAGGGAACACTGGGAGCCAGTGTAGAATTCAGGCCTTAGAAGTATCACAACTTAAGGGTGATAGGTCTCAGGTATTTAGAGACTACCTCATGTCAGTCACTGCCGAGGGTTGCTCCCTGCAGGGCAATAATTCTCTGTCACTTTTCTGTCCACTGCAAGTAGGCAAAGTCATCTCCAGGCACCCAAGAAAGTCCTCAGGCAGAGATGCAGATGCTGGCAGGGGAAGGCTGGGAGGTCTGGGTGGACCACAGCAGGGTCCTCTGTGGCAGCTCGAGAGGGAGGCTGAGGACCAGTCTGCACTATCAACTTTTGGCAAAGGAAGGGTATCTGACATTTCCGCAGGTGAAGAACTATGGAAAATAGCTCAACTGAAATCACTTTATTGCCCACTAAGCAGAGAACTCCAGCAGTAAGAAATTACTAGGTGCAGTACTGGAAGTGGGATCTGAGAAAATGTAGAGCATTCTTCAAAGAACTCACACATGGGCCAGCATTTGAGAGTCCACAAACACAGAAAGCACCAATGCCTTTTTATTTCCTTTCACATTTTCTCTTTCGATATTTCCTCTTTCTCCTGTTGTTTCATGAGATGAGACCAAGTATCAAAATTTAGTAGGCAAAGGTGACTGAAGTCACAGCAGTATGGTTCTTGTGGGAATTTTTCAGAGGAATCTGTATTCACCAATTTGATATTTTCCCAAAATGTGGGGAAATACTGTAGGGAGACATTAGATAAGCAAATTACAGAGATGTATATACATGGCTTATAACTCCCTTGTTAGTTTGTTGTCTTCCCTCTGCTTGCTTAGGACAAAGATCCCATCTTAGTTGACTTTGTACCTCCTACAAGACCTAGAAAATGATATTCATTAAAACTTTAGAATTCTTGAAAAGATATATCTTTAGTGCATTTCATTTTAGTATATCAAGCATTATATTGTGTTTTCCTGAATTTGTTTCTGTTGCAAATAACTGAAACAAAACAGTTATAACATCTCAAAGGACTATTCAGTGGATGCTTGACTTTTGAAATGAAATGATAGGATAATTTTAGCAAATTCAGATCACTTTCCTGAGAGAGCAATATAAAGTGTTTAGAAGGATCTCAGACAGATGTAGACTCCTACCTGTTTTTCCACAAAATGTGATCAAGGAGGTAAACTTTACAGCACCTCTGGAGAGAGAAGCTCATCCAGTGAGTTCAGAGGGAATCTGCAGGCTCTGGGCTTTTAAATTCATGTCCATTCTCCTTATCACTGTCACAACTGCCCTTTAACCACTCCTGTAATGTTATCCGCAGTATTGCACAGATTCAAATAGTTATTTTTCTGCTCTTCTGCCAAAAGCGTTACCACCTACTTTTTGGCTCAGGTGGAGTTGTGTGGTTATTGGTTATAGAGTCACAATTTTCCCTAATCCCATATCCTATCAGTAATAAGCATGATTACTGGTTTTCATTCACTGTTCTGCATAAAATGATGGTTGCATTGTAATTGGTTTATCTACTTGACAGATGTATTCTAGCAACATGTTCAAAGTTCCTTGGATGAATCATGGTATATGATAATGAATGATTAGTACTTGTCAGGTACCACTTTAAGCACTTTGCCCATATGAATTTATTAAATATTCACAATAGCAAGCTTTCTTACTTAGGTTGTTATCATTTTTTTTTTTTTTTGAGTCAGAGTCTCGCTCTGTCGCCCAGGCTGGAGCGCAGTGGCCCGATCTCAGCTCACTGCAAGCTCTGCCTCCCAGGTTTACGCCATTCTCCTGCCTCAGCCTCCCGAGTAGCTGGGACTACAGGCACCCACCTTCACACCCGGCTAGTTTTTTGTATTTTTTAGTAGAGACAGGGTTTCACCGTGTTAGCCACGCTGGTCTCGATCTCCTGACCTCGTGATCCGCCCGTCTCGGCCTCCCAAAGTGCTGGGATTACAGGCTTGAGCCACCGCGCCTGGCCTATCATTTATTATTATTATTTTGGAGACAGGGTCTTGCTCTGTTGCCCAGGCTGGCATGCCATGGCACTATCACGGCTCACTATAGCCTTAACTTCCCAGGTTCAGGTGATTCTTCCACATCAGCCTCCGGAATAGCTGGGACTACAGGTGTAAGCCACCGCACCTGGCTAATTCTTTTTGTATTTTTTGTAGAGACGTGGTTTTGCCGTGTTGCCCAGGCTGGTCTCAAACTCCTAGCTCAAGCAATCTACCTGCCTCAGCCTCCCAAAGTGCTAGGATTACAAGTGTCAGCCATCGGACCTGGCTAGTTAGGTTGTTATTATTATTACCAAAATGCAGATGAAGAAACTGAACCATAGAGAATGTAATTCTCTATGTAATTACATTCTCTATGTAATTATGAATTGGTTAAGTTGAGGAACTAGGGTTCAAATCCAGGTAGTCTGGGCCAAAGTCTAAATTCTTAACCACCACGCAAAACTACCTCTATGTCATGTTGTCAGAAGATCTAATAGATGCAGGACACACTGATATATACTCACCAATGAAGTTCATTGCAAAGTCAGGAGGCAGAGAGGGCAGCTGTGAAAGGAACTTGGGTATGCCTATGACCAAGCGGAAGGCAGGCTGGAGCAGATAAAGGTCTAACAGAAGGGGATGTTTGGAGATTGTCATTTGAATGGGCACTCTCTAAATTGCCTGATAATCCCAGCTTACCACCCTTATCTCACACCCACTTCATCCTCTCTCAGATGCCATTCTTACGTGATATAATCATATCAGCTAGCATCTCCCACCTCACATACTTTAACAGATATTTCTACCAGTCCTTGCAGAGACCAAGCCACTGAGGCAGTAGGAAATCATATCTTTTAGCTGCAAGATATCTGCCTCTGTCCTTTTTATTTATATAGCTTTCTGAAGTCTTAGGTTCCTTTAATCCAAGGTCAGCACTCCACCTCACACCCTTTATTGAAATAAAATGTAACCCAAGCAAAAATCAAATTTTCTTTTAGTCCTAAATGACCCTAAGTATTACTCTCAAACAATCATTCAGCCTACACTTAAGTTTGTAAATG
Source organism: Mandrillus leucophaeus (assembly GCF_000951045.1). Taxonomy (NCBI): domain Eukaryota; kingdom Metazoa; phylum Chordata; class Mammalia; order Primates; family Cercopithecidae; genus Mandrillus; species Mandrillus leucophaeus. Next base: position 6,229,691 of record NW_012108252.1, on the reverse strand, counting down.
TATATACCAAACCTTAGTACAAGACTTGGTCTTCCAGCTAAATTCAATTTATCCTAATCTGAGATACTCAGCATTCCCCTGCATCATAACATTTCTATTCTTTTCATACACTACCCATTTCACAAAAGAAAAAACCCAACTCCTTTTGACTATTTTAGTACTTTCCTCAGGTAAAAAACAAAACAAAACAAAACAAAAGCCCAAAATCTTGCTGTAACAATTAGCTCCATGATCATCAATGCTTACTAAAATCTTTCTTCAAGTATGGTAGGTAATAAATTAGATTCATTTATATATCCAGTGCATATTTAAAGAACACTACCTCCATTGTAAGAGGAAGCATATAACTGAATTGTAAGGATAGTTTAATCCACCAGAGACTACATTTTATTCAGAATAATTTTAAAAATCAACACATTTGAAAGATAATGTATATAAATATGACTACTGTCATTGATTGATCATTTAAATACAGATAATTAATCTTCTAATCTATGAATAAAAGTCAACCCCAAATCATTTGGGGTTTAATTTCAGTTTTCTAAAGATAAGAAACAGAATATTTTGCTCCATCCTGGTTTATTTATGTGGTCATGTGGTCAATCATACAAACAAATAAAAAAAATGAAACAAACTTCCAAATGTCATTTATTTGGAATGCTAATAAATGTCACAAATTAAATATTTTTTATGAATTTAAGATAATTATAACAAAGAAAGTACACAGTAAGTTCATGAACTTAAAAAGTCTCTCTTCAACCTCCACTCATTTGCATCCCCCTTGTGTCAGATTTGATTTGAAATATATTTGGCTTTTTGAAGCATTCCAGAGTTGGCTTGTTGCTGAAGCCTAAGTATTTGCAAGATAATGGTTAGATTTTCCATGTCTTTCATGTGTTCTAAATTCCCTCTAAACTTTTTGTTTATGGTAAGTGTTAAAATACCTGGTAAGAAGACATTATTTGTTTTCTAACAGCTTTGAATCATACATCACATTTTTCTTCTTTCTCAGTAATATTTTTACACTTAAATTCTCCTAATGTCTACACATGCTTCCTGGCATTTGGTGCTCTTTTGGAAGAACAGTTTGACCTGATACATTTCCAAAATAATTGTTCTACTGGCTAAGCCTAAGCATAGCATTAAATTATTTCTTCTCTTCGTAGCTCATATTTTTTGCAGTCCAGTCAATCAACAGCCACTTTCACTGAGGACCGTGCCCACCCTCTTCAGTCCACTGCCTACCTATGAGGGTTGTCCCTTTCTGTTTGGATAGCAGGTGGCAATCCAGAGATTGAAATAGTTCATTTATATTCTTTTTTCTGGGAATCTGAATTAGGGCACAAAGAGCCCTGAAAGAGTAGGTGTTTTTTGGTTTTGTTACCAATAGACAGGTAATACAGAGTTAAGACTGCACAGAGAACCATAGAAATCTCATCAACATAAGGAAGAGTAAGTGAAGAAGATGTACAAAGAAGAGTGGTGACAACATACTGTGTAACTCCAGAGGAAATAAATGTAAGGTTAGAGGAAATAGCCACCATAGCTTCTAGTGGCTTGCTTGTTCCTGGTTTCAATCCCTCTTGAGACCCAGCTCTTCTCCCTACTTTCGGATTGGAAAAAATATTCCTATATGCATCCAGTAAATCTTTGTTTAAGCTAATTAAGTGATTATCCTCCCACACAACAGAGTGTGGTTGCCCTCATTCTTTGTGAATTTGCCAAATAAATTTGCAAAGCCTCTATAAATTGCAAAATTTCTTTACACACTTGTGAATACATTTAATTCGAGGGTAACCATTAAAAGTCTTTACTAACTTTCTTCTTCTGTTTGCATGTTTCTCTAAAATAATTTTTGCTTATTTTCCTTATGGAAATAATATACAAATTAATAGCTTAGATAAAGCAGGAAAACATAATAATAATTACAGTTTTTGTCTCTCACTCTTTTTATATATGTATGGGCATACCTAATTATATGACATATGTAGTAAAGGCACATGCTATAATTTTCGTTTTTAAGATTGCATAATGAAAATTTTTCCATATAATAGATTCCTCTAAAATTACCTTTCAAGTATATTTTTTCATGTAGATATACCACAATTGGATTTTAGAAATCTCCTATTGCTGATCAGTTGTTACTGCAAAATTTTGCAGTTGAAATAGTTATTCTTGTATATCAATCTTTCTCAGTACTTCTCAATATTGTCTTTCAATGTATTCTCTTTCATCTGAAATATGATTAAGTTTTTTTTACACATTTATATTTCTTGCCTTGTTACAACAGCTAAACTTCTCACATAAAAGTGATGAGGCACTGTTGGAGGCCGAGGCGGGTGGATCACCTTAGGTCAGGAGTTCGAGAACAACCTGGCTAACATGATGAAACCCCATCTATACTAAAAATACAGAAAATTGGCCGGGTGTGGTGGCAGGCACCTGTAATCCCAACTACTTGGGAGACTGAGGCGGGGAGAATCATTTGAACCTGGGAGGTGGAGGTTGCAGTGAGCTGAGATCATGCCATTGCACTCCAGCCTGGACAACAAGAGCAAAACTCTGTCTCAAAAAAAAAAAAAAAAAAAAAAAGTGATGAGGCATTCTTGCCTTGTTCTTGAATTTAATGACAATGCTTCAGGCATGATTTTGGCCATTGGTTTACAATAGCTCTGTTGGTCATATTAAGTAAGCACCTCTCTGTTCTTTCCCTAATTTGTTTGTAGAATCATACACTGATGCCCAAATACCATATATACTACTTGGGCCATTTGAGATTATCTTACTTTCTCCTTTGACCTCTTGACATTAGCATGTGATATAATTTCTCTAATATCTTTGATGTTTGGGCTAAGTGCTACTTGATCATATTGTATAGGAATTTGACATCTCAACTGAAATGATAGAGTTACTCATAACAATATTGATAATAAAATTAAGTTTGAATTTTTTTTTTTTTTTTTTTTTTTTTTGTGAGATGGAGACTCGCTCTGTCACCCAGGCTAGAGTGCAGTGGCGCGATATTGGCTTGCTGCAAGCTCCACCTCCCAGGTTCACACCATTCTCCTGCCTCAACCTCCCAAGTAGCTGGGACTACAGGCACCTGCCACCATGCTCGGCTAATTTTTTGTATTTTTTAGTAGAGACAGGGTTTCACCGTGTTAGCCAGGATGGTCTAGATCTCCTGACCTCATGATCCACCCGTCTCGGCCTCCCAAAGTGCTGGGATTACAGGCATGAGCCAGCGCACCCAGCCAATTTGATTTTTTTATCCTGTAATCAATTAGCAATTTGTTTAAGAATAATAGGTCATTTAGCCTCCAATTTTCATTTGGATTCTGATGACTTTTTTTTTTTTTTTTTTTTTGCTATTCAGATTTTCTTTATTCCCTATGTGCCTTTATTCCAAATGGTAGAATTTGTCATTATTAGAAATTTGTTTGGTCTTCTGCATGTTTTTTTTTTAAACCATTTAATTAAGTCTGCTACTCATCAACTCCTGTGCATATCATTTCACAATTTGATATACTGTCCCTATGGGTCCATTTCAAAATGATTTGTATCCGTGTTCAATAACTAAAACATGTATGTGGGTGGAAAACCTCATGACCATAAATTTGAGATTTAGTTCTTCTTTGACCCTCTGGTTCATCTGTGATTTGGCTAGGCTGTAATAAATAGCCTAAATGTTATAGGGACAACCAACTTTTTTCTTTCTTTCTAGACTCTCAGTCTGTGAGGCCCGAGTAAATACTTAAAATAAATGAAGCATTTGCGATTGGCTAAAAATGATTGACTTAAAATTATAGTATAAATAGGAAAGCTCAATTACTGCGGAATACTGCTTCCAGTTTATACTTTTGTCATTGTTTTATCTATTTATTTACTTATTTTGTTTGTTTTTGGTTAATGGTTGTATCATCAAGTATTACAATTGGTAAATCCCTAGCACAGTACCTGGTATATGATAGATGCTCACTATGGATCTGGTAAAATAAGTTTACATATGATACTTACATGAATTTTCATTTCATGATTGCAGGATGGAATTTACTAAAAACATTTTGGCCTAGAATGTGTTAATTTATTCTGCATGGTGGACATACAGCTAGCACAAATTAAGGCAATTGCTTTCATTCTCTTACTTCATAGTTAATCTTTGTTATCAATAGAGTAAGAATATAAGATTCAATTCCTGCCATAGAGTATCTTGCCTTCTGGCTTGGGATGTAGTCAGACCTATAAGAATTTATTACGATGGGATTAATATAATGGAATGTGAGTGGGGGCACTGATTTTATGCATAACAGAAGAATTTGGGAAAGTTTAAAGGAGGAAACTTTGATCTAAAATTTGAAGAACTAGTAAGAATCAGAGGTGGACATATTGGGAGATGAAAGGGTTGTTAAGAATTTCCAAGCAGAGCAAACATCAAGAATGCATGGTATATTTCAGAACCTCCAGATAGATTGATGTAGCTAAAATAGAGTGCAAAAATGGGGTTGGGGAGAGGGTAGACCGGAGACAAGGGTGTGGTAAGGGTTGCGGTTGGAAGCATTATCTAGGACTAGATAGTAAAAGGACACGTAAAGAAGTTTAGACTTTATTTTGTAGACAGAGGGAAAACATTAGAAGTTTAAAGACACAATCAGATCAGTATTTCAGAAAGATAGCTTTGATGGCAGGTCAGAAAATGGATTTGAAAGAAGAACAGCTTCAGCTACAGATGTTTAAAGCAACTCTTGATTTTCAAGAAGCCAGATTTCAGATTCCTGAACCATGACTGGGGCGATTAGATTGTGAATTAGATAGATAATTTGGAAATGTACACATCTGGATGGTTACTAAATGTGATAGGTCAGAAAGAAGGCACCATAGATTACTCACAGATTTCAGACTTGAAAGATATTTGATATATCTTGAAAACAGGAGGAGGGAACCCGTATTTGTGTGTGGAGAGGGTATGTTGAGTTTGAGGAACCTCATGGTGCATTCAGACAGAGGTGTATACTGGGCCACTGGAACTTCACGTTGGAAGTTGAAGAGTTTGACATTGATTTAGGAGCCATTAGACTATAAGTGAGACTCAAAGTTCTGAGTTTACATGATACTGTCCAAAGGAAGCATAGAAGAGAAAATTTGGAAATGGCAAACAAAAACAACAAACTATAACATAGAAGTAAATGAAAAACCCTAAAGACACTACTAGGAGACAGTCAACATTTTGATGTACAGTCATACATCACTTAACAATGGGGATACCCCTCTGAGAAAAGCATCATTAGGCAATTTTGTTATTGTGTGAACATCAGAGACTGTATTTATGCAAACCTGGGTGGGATAGCCTACTATACACCTAGGCTAGATGGTATAGCCTATTACTTCTAGGCTACAAACCCTTACGGTATGTTACAGTACTGAATACTGTGGACAATTGTAACAGTATGTTAAATATTTGTGTATTTAAACATAGCTATAGAAAAGGCAGAGTAAAGATATGGCAATATAATCTTATGAGATCACGGTTGTATATGTGGTCTGTCATTGACCAAAACATCGTTATGTGTGTATACATAAGTATATACTGTATGAGTCAGTCACACTTATACATACACACACAGACACACTGTACATTTCCACATACATGCACACTAATGTAAGGTACATATAGGTAATGAAATCATGGTGTTTGGTTAGCTACTTCTTAAAATTAATAGTGTTCAATAATGACATTGTAATAATATTATGTGATTACCTATAATTTACTTAACTAGTGTACATGTCTTATTGTTGGAACTTTATATTGTTTCTAATTTTTTATCATTGCAAATTATTCTGGGATACACATACATCCTTTTGATCATTTTGTGTGTGTATCCATGGTTATTTCCTTAAGATACTCTTAACTGTAGAATTTAAGTTCAAATCATGTGAAAATTTTGAGGCTTTGATCACTTTGTCAAACCGTCTCCCAAATATTACCAGGACAGGTGGCATTCCCAACAAAAATATCTGTTTTCCTACATATTTTGCAATTTTGAAATTTAAAGAAAACCTTGGCCATTTGAGAAGTTAAAAAAAACAGTGTTACTATTTTTAAACTTATGTTATTTTGGTATTAGTGAAGTTAAACATTTTTCATATTTTCTGGCAAATACAATTTCTTTTTTTGGTCTTTGTTTTGTTTGGTCAAAAACGCTCAACTGTATTTCTGTTATTTTTTCTCTTTTCTCCTCCTTAGAGATCTATAAAAATTATTTATATTTTAAAGACATTAATACTATATTTGACAAGCATAATACATGTATTTTCCAGCTTGTTGTTTTCTTTCTGATTTTTTGAGAAGGAGCAGAAGCTTTAAAAAGTGTAACACTTTCTATGGTTTTGTGTCTTCTTATGTTAGCTAGAAATTTCAAAAGGATTTTAAATACTTAATACTACTGATTTATTTCTTATCTACTTGGGAAATCTGCTGTTCTTTTATAGTTGAACATGGTTTCCATTATTGTTTTGAGATAGATAATCTATCATACTAATGAGGCATATTTTTATTCCTAATTTTTATTGATAAGCAAAGCAAAAAATAATTTTATTAAATGTCTTTTCAGCATATTGGATTATTATTTCCTTTTAATTGGGATAATAATTGTGTTGCATTGGAGCAAAAGACTTTCTAATTTTAATATATATTTATATTTGAGGAATAAGCCTTATCACATGAACAAGAAAGTTTCTTTGAATGTTATTTGAATTCAGTTTGGTAGTATTTATATAAAATTTTGTGGCTATTTGAGACTAGTCAGCAGCTTTCTACACTAAAATGTGTACTAAACTTTATCAATTTGAATTTCTGACATTTTTATCTCACTATGAACAATGTGACAATGTGGATCTCTGTCTTTCATTATTTTGAGTTTTCATGCATTAGTTTCTTATCAAATTCCTCTCTTACACATCTCTCTTTTCATTTTAGTGTATTCTCTTTCCATGGCTTTCAGTTCTTCTTGTTTTTATAGAGGCTTTGACTTTCTAAATCCTAGTAATACAAGCACCAGTTTATTATGCTGCTTCTCCTTTTTTTTTTTTTTTTTTTTTTTTTGAGACAGGGTCTCATTCTGTCACCCAGGCTGGAGTGCAGTGGCACCATCTTGACTTACTGCGACATTCACCTCCTGGGCCCAAGTAATTGTCCCACTCAGCCAGCCGAGTAGCTGGGACTATAGGTGTGCACCACCATGCCCAGCCTAATTTTTGCATTTTTTTTTTTTTTAAAAAAACACGGTTTCTCCATGTTGCCCAGCCTGGTGTTGAACTCCTGGGCTCAATCAATCTGCCTACCTCAGACTCCCAAAGTACTGGGGTTACAGGTGTGAACCACAGCTGTAATTATGCTTATTTTCTTATTTTAGTATTAAATTACATACTCTTCCAAATCCTCCAGTTGATTTTGTATATCTTGGATTTACAGAATATTTTCATAGGCCTTCTCTGGATGTTTTGTTTTTTCATCCTGGGATGAGGATGTATCTATCTTGCTTTACACTGTCCTGTATTGTAGCCACTAGACACATGTGTCTATTTAAATTTAAGTTGATTGAAGTTATGCAAAGTCACTAATTCAATTTCTCAGTTACAGTAGCCTCATTTCAAGTGCTCAATAGCCATATGTCGCTACTGTATGAAACAGAACAAATGATACATCAAGCATCACAGAAAGTTCTATTGGGGATTGGTGATCTAGGCCATCCATTTTCAGACACAGGCTGTGGCTTATTTGTTAAAAATAAGAGGGTTAACCTCTTCGCTGATCATTTGGGTAGGTTATCAGCTTGTTTTAATAATATTAATAATAATAGATAGCAAAATTTACAACCATAAATTCCAACACTCATTTTACTTTTACCCAGTTAGTGGTTTATTGTTTGTTGCAAACACTATGACTGAATATACGTCTTCATTCATGGATGGTGAAAAAGCAGAATAAAAACCCACAACTGTATCTGGCTTCTTTGAAAATTTTCTGCTAAATAAAATAAAGGTAGAATGTAAGATATGTAAGATATAAAGTATAAGAATTCCCTACGAAAGAAGGAAAGAAGGAAAGGAAGAAAGAAAGGAAGAAAGGAAAGGAAGGAAAGGAACGAAAGAAAAGAAAGGAAGGAGGAAGAGAGGGAAGGAAGGAAGGAACAAATGAATGAACAAATGAAGGGGTTACGTGTGCTTAACATAAATTAATAAAACTTTGAAATGGAGATGAGAAAAGAGAAAATAAACAACAGACTAAAGTTCAAACTAAACTGGCCAAGAAACTGAAAAGAATAAAGCAAAAACTGTATAAAAGACAGAAATATTGTAATAAGGAAAATAAATGCAATGCCGAGATTCAATCTCAATTAGAAATAGAGAAGAGAACAACACTGCGAAACAGTGATATAGAAGAAAAGCTTGGAAGTAGGATGAGATAAAAACAAAAACATACTAGAATATATTAAATCCAGAAAACAATGAACAGAATAGCTTCTCTTCACATAAATAATGTTAAATATAAAACCGTTAACATCCTTTGAACTGAAGAACACCTGAGATTCAAATTAGAAATATTAACTAAATAACAGACAAAGCGTGGTGAAATTTTAGACTTTGAAGGGCGAAGTATTACAAGTAGCTTATGGTGCATTGTTTGGACTAAATGTTTCTTAACACAGAAACAATATATGGGGAAAACAGATTGAAACACTGACATAATTTACTAATTTTCTGCCCCTTGGAGAATAGGTGTCATATAGTCATAGTAGGTATTAGTTCATTGTATCCAGTTATTTATTTATTTATTTATTTTTTTTCTATTGGCTCATCAAGATTGATCAAGTTCTTTAAAACATGACTTTATGGTTGGGAGCGGTTGCTCACACTTGTAATCTCAGCACTTTGGGAGGCTGAGGTGGGTGGGTCACCTGAGGTCAGGAGTTCAAGACCAGCCTGATCAACATGGCAAAACCCCAACTCTACTAAATACAAAAAATGAGCTGGGCATGCTGGCACATGCCTGTAATCCCAGCTACTCGGGAGGCTGAGGCAGGAGAATTGCTTGAACCCAGGAGGCAGAGGTTGCAGTGAGCCAAGATCACACCACTGCACTCCAGCCTGGG
>NW_012108252.1:6216114-6219162 GCF_000951045.1 Mandrillus leucophaeus | reverse complement strand
GGTGACTTCAGAGGGGAACAATCAGACAGAAAGCGAGTTATTACTTGGCAAAGAGCAAGGATAGTGTAAACGCAACTTGCCACATCTTGGCATACTAGAACTAGGAGTTACCCTTCAAATATGGAAAAGTATAATTTTAAAGACAAATTAAAATGTCTCATTTCATCTCATACATAACAGATAATTGGACTTTTCCTCAAAGGTGGTTCTGAACAACAACAAAAAGTGTGTATTTGTGTGTACATATTTCACTTTGTTCCAATTATTTATGTCAATAACACTTTTCCCCTGGAATGTGTACTAACTGAAAATGTAAATACACACACACACACACACACACACACACACCTGTACATACACATAAATGTCTATATTATACTTGATACATTTAAATCCACTTCAATTTTTTTTTATTGATACTCAAATGGACCTTTATTTAGCCAGAAGGAGCCTCTTGAGACTGGCTCCTGTTTCTTCTGGGCATGTTTTTAGGGATCTTGAATAGCATCTTTGTTTTCCTACTTGAGAGGATGTTGCAAGCTCATTTTGAACATTCCCTGCCATAGACCTGAAAGCAACCATTTCTTCACCAATTCCTGGTTCCTTTTAGTGGGTAATAATATTTGGAGACCACAGTGGGGGCTTTAGAGATGCCCATTTCTACTGGGGCTGGTCCTTGGTTCTGTCTGGTTTTGTGTATCTGCTAGTGTATCTTTGAGATAGATTCCTAGATGTGGGATTACTGGATCAAATGATTAGATAGACACATTTTAATGAAGAATGTCATAAGCAGACTCTCAAGCTCTATTGGAAAAGAAAAATTCAAGGTTAAACACAAACATTTTAATAGAGAGAAAAAAACATGGTAGACTTTCCTTACCAGATACAAAAAAAAAAAAAAAAAATAGTATAAAGCTATAGCAGCTGAGACAGGATGGTGTAGGCCAAGAATAAACAAGTAAAGTGATAAACCTGGATGGAGAGACTAGACTCAGGGAAAGAACAGTTTAATCAGTAAATGATTTGCAGGAAAATTGCTTATTCTGTTTAATAAAAATAAAAGTAGTCCCTATGTCACAGTAAAGACAAAAGATATCTATTTGGACTTAAATATTTTAAAAATATAAGCATTAACGAAAAGTATGTGAGAATATTTAATAGGCTTGCGGTGGGGAAACTTTTTAAAGCAAGACACGGGAAGACACAGGAGATAAGGATGATTCCAAGGTTTTTGTTTGAGCATCTGGAAGAATTGCTGCACGATGGGCCACTCCTTATTGACAAATATTTATTGAGCGCGTATCATTTGCCAAGCACTGTTCTAGTCTCTGGGTTTTGATGGCTTTAAAAAATACACAAAAATACCTGCCTTCAAGGAAGTTACATTTAGGAAGAAGACTAGGCTTCTGTTTGAAGCCACCCTTGGCCTTGAAATACTGGGCCTATCTGCCCTGGATATCTTTGAACTGTGTTGTAGAGGGGTCAAAGTGACCTCCTTCTCTTCCAGCCTTGGCCTTCATTTCTAGCCCTTGCCTCTCCTTCTAAATAGGTGGTGATGGCAGGATTCCAAAAAGTTTTCTCTACTTTCCAAGATATCACAAGGTTTCATCAGGAAGAGAAACTGTGTATGTAAAAGATAAATAAATTCACTATCTGCTGATTAAAATGTTTTAACCTCTATTTCCCCAATACTAAATTTAATTTACATTTTGTGACCCCAATTCTCCTGATGACAGAAACTTCATGTAGGCACATCTAAGCAAACTCAAAATCAGAAGTCTCTCAAGCACTGCATTTTTGAAAACAAAGTCACGTTGAGAAATATTACCTCTTCCCTTCCTCCCTGTAGTTGACTTGAAGCTCTGGGGCTTGGGCAGAGTTACAGCAAAGGAAGAGAGATTCACCTCTCAGCTCTGACACGTCCTGTGCTCCCATCCTCTGAGATGCCCAGTTGTTTCATCAATAGTCATGATGATCTTTGTTGGTCATCAGCATGTCTATTGGTTAGTTTTGTCACCTTTGATGCAGCTATCTCCTGGGGCTTCCAGGATCTCTTCCCATGGATATTGCCCGAGAGAGACACATCTCTTGTTGGCTCACGAGGTCTATGGTGTCATCTACTGCCGTACCTTTATTATTGCAAGACTCCTTCAAGAGTCTTAAAATTGCATTGACTCTCTCTCTGCTACACCTCTCTGGAATACATAAGCTTCATCAGGTGCCCTCTCCTTCACCACCCAATAGAGTAGTTTTACTCTATTGCAGGGGGCCCCAACACCCAGGCTGTGGACTGATGCTGATCCATGACCTGTTAGGAACTGGGCCACACAACAGGAGTGAGCAGTGGGCAAGCGAGCATTACCACCTGAGCTCTGCCTCCTGTCAGATCAGCGGCAGCATTAGATTCTCATAGGAGCATGAACACTATTGTGAACTGTATGCGAGGGATCTAAGTTGTGCGCTCCTTATGAGAATCTAATGCCTAATGATCTGTCACTGTCTCCCATCACCCCCAGATGGGACCATCTAGTTGTGGGAAAACAAGTTCAGTGCTCCAACTGATTCTATGTTATAGTGACTTGTATACTTATTTTATTTTATATTATAATGTAAAAATAATAGAAATAAAATGCATAATAAATATAATGCGCTTGAATCATCCTGAAACTGTCCTCCAGCCCCATCCCAGTTCGTGGAAAAATTGTCTTCCAGGAAACTGGTCGCAGATGCCAAAAAGGTTGGGGACTGGCTGGACGTGGTGGCTCCTGCGGCAGGGCATGGTGGCTCACGCCTCTAATGCCAGCACTTTGGGAGACTGAGGCAGGTGGATCACAAGGTCAGGAGATCAAGACCATCCTGGCCAAAATAGTGAAACTTTGTTTCTACTGAAAATAAAAAAATTAGCCGGGCGTGGTGGTATGAGCCTGTAGTCCCAGCTACTCAGGAGGCTAAGGCAGGAGAATAGCTTGAACTTGGGAGGCAGAGGTTTCAGTGAGCCAAGATCACACCACTGCACTCCAGCCTGGGCGACAGATTGAGACTCTGACT
>NW_012108252.1:6212260-6214699 GCF_000951045.1 Mandrillus leucophaeus | reverse complement strand
TCCCAGCTACTCGGGAGGCTGAGGCAGGAGAATTGCTTGAACCCAGGAGGCAGAGGTTGCAGTGAGCCAAGATCACACCACTGCACTCCAGCCTGGGCGACAGAGTGAGACTTTGTCCCCGCAAACAAAACAAAACAATAACAATAACAAAAAGAGACTTTATTAGCTTCTCTAGTTAGTATTCTCAGTCAAGACTGGTCACAATGGATAATTGCAACTAAGGTTGTGTTGCAGTTGGTATGATATTGGCACATAGTTTAATTAATGGAGCCCAAGAGCAAACACTGTCCCCATGCCAGATCTGCTGTGACCTCTCTTTTGCTTTCAAGACAATTTTTCAAAACAGTTCTCTTGCAGCCTGACATGGAGTGGGGGTGCAGTCTTGTGTAATGGTGATGGATCTCGGGTGTTAGAACAATGTTACACAACCCTGCATTTTTGTCATTCTAATGACTACTGCTGGACAAGGGAAGCTTACTTTCCTGCCAGATATTTAAACAAGCTAATCAGAGGCTTGATATAATACAGATGGTGATAACCTTTTGCCATACAAAGTCCATGTTGAGTTTTTCTTTGGCAGCAGAGGGTTTGTCTCATTCAGTATTCTGGACCCAAAAATTCTGTTTCTTAAATGCCTCACAAAGGCTAACAGATGATGTAAACTATTTCAGGAACATTGAAAAGAGAATCAAGTGCTGGGCTTCTAGTACGTTCCACAAACATTACCACAAATCTATTTACTTCTTAAATCTGGGGTATAAAAATGTTTTGATGGAAATAATGTTTTTATTCAAGTACGATGAAGCACAAAGATTGGGGCGAGGGGTAAATTATTTTCAGTAAATCCCCACCCCTCCTCTATCCTTAAAGTACATTCCAAACCCAGATCTTGTGTAATTCTTTGCTTGGACTACTAGTCCTGCTATTCTTGCTATTTTAAGCTTAATATATTGTCTTGTCAACAGATGTAATGGTTCCTGTAAATATTCACCAGTTCTCTGTAAAAAGAGAAGAAAAATAGAATCATGGCTTGAAGTGTTTTGTGTGTAATGAGTAGTACAGCAAGAAATCACTGCTAAATCCTAATGTGGATGTTAAAGAATGTTATTGACAGGAGCTAGATTGATATTATGAAATAGCATTCGTTTGTTTCAGAAAGACAATCAAGGCGCACATAAGTTTATCTTTGTTGTACAAAACTATACAGAACATACACAGTGCATGTGCCCTAACTACTCACTCAAGACCGACTCACTCAAGTAACTCTGCTCCAGAGTATCCTGTAGTTTATCCACTGCGCTCATTCATCCATTCATTCATTGAAGAAATAGTTATGAACAAGTACTTTGTGCCAGACACTACTGAGAATACCACACTGAAAAGACAATCTCCTTCTTTTTTTTTTTTTTTTTTTTCACTTCTCCTCCTTTCTAGGAGAATTCTCACGTTTTTAATGTCTTGCTTACAGTTAACTGCTGTGGCCTTGTAGAAGAAACAGTAATCAAAATGCGCACAAGCTTAGGGCGGGTGTCTGTGGAGGTGAGGCGGTGACTTCAGAGGGGAACAATCAGACAGAAAGCGAGTTATTACTTGGCAAAGAGCAAGGATAGTGTAAACGCAACTTGCCACATCTTGGCATACTAGAACTAGGAGTTACCCTTCAAATATGGAAAAGTATAATTTTAAAGACAAATTAAAATGTCTCATTTCATCTCATACATAACAGATAATTGGACTTTTCCTCAAAGGTGGTTCTGAACAACAACAAAAAGTGTGTATTTGTGTGTACATATTTCACTTTGTTCCAATTATTTATGTCAATAACACTTTTCCCCTGGAATGTGTACTAACTGAAAATGTAAATACACACACACACACACACACACACACACACCTGTACATACACATAAATGTCTATATTATACTTGATACATTTAAATCCACTTCAATTTTTTTTTATTGATACTCAAATGGACCTTTATTTAGCCAGAAGGAGCCTCTTGAGACTGGCTCCTGTTTCTTCTGGGCATGTTTTTAGGGATCTTGAATAGCATCTTTGTTTTCCTACTTGAGAGGATGTTGCAAGCTCATTTTGAACATTCCCTGCCATAGACCTGAAAGCAACCATTTCTTCACCAATTCCTGGTTCCTTTTAGTGGGTAATAATATTTGGAGACCACAGTGGGGGCTTTAGAGATGCCCATTTCTACTGGGGCTGGTCCTTGGTTCTGTCTGGTTTTGTGTATCTGCTAGTGTATCTTTGAGATAGATTCCTAGATGTGGGATTACTGGATCAAATGATTAGATAGACACATTTTAATGAAGAATGTCATAAGCAGACTCTCAAGCTCTATTGGAAAAGAAAAATTCAAGGTTAAACACAAACATTTTAATAGAGAGAAAAAAACATGGTAGACTTTCCTTACCAGATACAAAAAA
>NW_012108252.1:6190739-6210000 GCF_000951045.1 Mandrillus leucophaeus | reverse complement strand
GAGGCAGAGGTTTCAGTGAGCCAAGATCACACCACTGCACTCCAGCCTGGGCGACAGATTGAGACTCTGACTCAAAAAAAAAAAAAAAAAAAAAAAACAAATGGTTGGGTACCACTGCTCTATTGTCCCGTCATTGGGACCAAGGGCACTTCTTTGGGATATACCACCATCCCAGATATCCAGATGGAAAGAGGACCTGGGGACCTCTGTGCCTAAAGGGAGGCTTGTCAATCATCTCTTCTTCTGTGACAGAGTTAGGGGTATGGAGAGAGTGTGGAGAGTTCAGGGTCTCACAGCAACATCTCACATTTCTCACTCTCCCCTAACTCTTTCCCTCTTCCTCTCCTCAGAGGTTTTTTCTTCTCTAGAGTGTGGAAAAATTTCACACTTACCAAGCATTCATTCCAGATCTTCCTGTCATTCATCAAGAGGGCAGCTTTTTAAACTTTAAGAGCCAAGAATTTCAAGAGTGTTGATTGGGCCCCTTGGTGTGAGTATTTGGGGAATGTCTCCGGTAATGTCCCGAATGCTATTCTGTCGCAGAAGCCACCCTCTGTGCCTGTCTTTGGTGTGGTCCCATCTGTGTGATTTTCCTTGATCTCATTTGGTTTTTGAGAAGGAGTGTGGTGAAGTGTTTGAATACCCCTTCTCTAACTGCTGGCTTTCCAGATATTTCTGGAGGCATTGTTAGTTTCGCTTAATTTTCCTTAAATTCAGGTTTAACAGCTTTAGCTTTGATTCACAAACACTAACTAAATTTAGGTAATAATTATTGAATTGCAATGAATACCCACTGATTATATACTAATGAAGATTGCTTTCTACAGACATGAATCTCATAGTCTGAGAATCTGGATCTTATAGTGAGTCTGCACCCTAAAGTGAATTGTATCAAACATTTAAAAAAATCACAGTATCTGCTTTTCACTTTAACACAACGTAGGATGCAACTGTCACTCTTCCTGCCTACCTTCTGAAAAACATGCAGTGTTTATTGAATTCTTGCTTAATAAACATTAAGTTCTTTTTTAAAAATTTATTTTTTAACGGGAATTTTTTCTAAGAACTTACCAGAAAATATACCCTGGTGCTTCTTTATCTTTTCTTTCTTTTTTTTTTTTTTTTTTTTTTTGAGACGGAGTCTTGGTCTGTCGCCCAGGCTGGGGTGCAGTGGCACAATCTCGGCTCACTGCAACCTCCACCTCCTGGGTTCACGCCATTCTCCTGCCTCAGCCTCCCGAGCAGCTGGGACTATAGGCGCTCGCCACTACGCCCGGCTAATTTTTTGTATTCTTTAGTAGAGACGGGGTTTCACTGTGTTAGCCAGGATGGTCTCGATGTCCTGACCTCGTGATCCGCCCGCCTCGGCCTCCCAAAGTGCTGGGATTACAGGCGTGAGCCACCGCGCCCGGCCGCTTCTTTATCTTTTCTACCCATCTGTAGTGAAAAGCAACAACAGCAAATTGAATTAAATGTCAGATTCACCACTGGAGTTCTTGTGCCTTTATGGTCTGGTGTTACAAAGCATCAATGGCAATATATAAATGTCTTTTAAAAGTTTTCATTTTCTAAAAATTCTATCTGTAGAGAAGGAAGAGCATATATCATTGTAAAACAGAATTCACTTGTCCTAAAATAATAAAGTCCCAGTGTCAGATTTAGTGAATCAGTATTTCTGGATACCACCAAAACTAGCTGTTTTTATGCTAGTACTGGGTGGTCCAAAAAGACGAAGTATTGAATCAATTCTACGTTTTTTGGAGGAGCAGTGGAAAAACAAATATAGGAAACAGGTCAGCCATTATTGACTCTGGAAAAGACATGTTCTGTTAAATTTCCTTCCCATTAGGATTTTAGCGTATGATTGTGCAGTGGTTTGGATACAGATAGATAGATAGATAGATAGATAGATATAGATAGATAGATAGATAGATAGATAGATAGATAGATAGATAGATAATTTGTGGAATTTGGACTCAGATTTGGTTCATATTTTGAGAGCCTGAGAATCAATAAAAATCATGTAATACTAAGTGATAATATTGATTAAAAATTCATTCCATAAGTGTTTGTTGTACTTCATTAGCAAGCTCCATCAGCAGTGATGATGATGATGATGATAGTTTTTAAATGCTTTTGAGGTTTGTTGTGGCTCTGTGAGAAGACCATTGTAGGCTCTCATCAGGGCCTATTTCTGTTTTAGTCTCTGACTAGGGCTTCCATCCCTCATGCCTGTGAAATACTGACGATCTTTGCAAGTACTGCCTTACATAAGAAGAGAAGCACACAGTAGGGCAAGACAGTACAAATTCATACTAACTTTCCCCATTTCATTACAGCAAATTCTTCTTCATGCTAGAGAAAACTCAACAAAAGTTGTATTTCTCATTACTGATGGATATTCCAATGGGGGAGACCCTAGACCAATTGCGGCATCACTGCGAGATTCAGGAGTGGAGATCTTCACTTTTGGCATATGGCAAGGGAACATTCGAGAGCTGAATGACATGGCTTCCGCCCCAAAGGAGGAGCACTGTTACCTGCTACACAGTTTTGAAGAATTTGAGGCTTTAGCTCGCCGAGCATTGCATGAAGGTAATGGAAACCTAATGGCATCACAAAGGTACTTTTAAATGAGGTTTCCTTCCCTCACTGCTTGAAACCCACAGGAGGGTAATATCAAACCCTCACAAGGTCTTTGCTGAATATGATGCCCATGTGTCCTTTGGGCATCGTGATATGTGCTAAACTTCACAGAGATGACATTCTGACCTTGCAACAAGAGAGGTCCTTTTGCTTTTTTCTTAGCAGCTGTTATGTGTTTTCACTAAAATATCCATGTGCTCCCACCTTAGAATCAATGGAATAATTTAGGTGTGTTTTGAGGCCACACACAGAGTGGGAAGCCTTGACTTAGATCTCTTTACAGTTATCTGGACAGAGGAAGTAAACATTCAGAGACATGCTCAGTGAAACTCACCAGAATGTTTCCAGAAATACACATGAAGATATAGGAACAATAAATACTTAACACGTACTTCTTGCCCTGACAATTTGAAGATAAATATGCTTATGTAAAAACTTAAGAGCATTAACCCTAAAAGGGAAGAAAATCAGCAAATGCATCATTATTAGAGCTTTTTGTGCATCACTCATAATTTAATTATAAATTTTAATTTATCACTTATATCATAATTATACATTATATTAAGTTAGCTATGTAATTTAAGCTAAACTTCCTATTAGAATATAGGTTTATGTCTTAGTGAGCTAGGAGAAGAAAACACAGACTAGGAAGAGATCACAGAAAATCTAGCCTCAGATTAAAGTGATGTGGCAAATTCGGCTTGATCCTTGCAGGTATCCATGTTAAAGAATCGGTTTGAGGGGGAAACCATGGCAACATGAGTTCTAGGAAATCAGTGATGTTCATAATAGGTAGGTTAGCTCTACTGGAGTTTCTTTAAAAAAAAAAAAAGTAATAAAAATGGTGTCTTGCTATGTTGCTCAGGCTGGTCTCAAACTCCTGGGCTCAAGCAGTTCTCCCACCTGGGCCTCCCAAAGTGCTGGAATTATAGACATGAGTCACCATGCTTAAAGCAAAAAAGATTGATCTCTCTGAGGGATGATGCTGGCCAAAGTTTTTGGAGGCTAGGATTTTAGTGAAGTGAGTAAGGACTTAGGACAGGGCTTAGAAGCAGCAAGAAACTGAGTATGGGAAATAAAGTATGGATTTGGGTTTAAACAGGTTTGGATTTAAGTTCTGGGACTGCAACTTAATGAAATCTAATTTTTAACAACTAAGCCTTAAAAATCCAGAATGTCTGGATTTAAATCCCAATTTTGTTACCTACTAGCTGAGTTTTTTTTGTTTTTTTGTTTGTTTTGTTTTTACATATCATTTATCTTTTATATTCCTTAGGTTTCTTGTAAATAGAATAGGAAATGAGAATAGTACCTACTTCATAGAATTATTACAAGGATTAAATGGGTTAATACATATAAAGTGATGAGAAAGTTCCTGATGGCTTATTATACTCAGCACTCAATAAACCGTCTACTCTTACTGATATTTATTATTTATTAACATAAATTATTATTTGTTATTAATTACCCTAGGCAATTTATTTAACAACTATGAACTTCAATTTTCTCTCCATTAAGAATGGAAAATATTATTATATGTATCACAGAGGTTTTCAGGAGGATTAAATAAAATATTTACAACATCACCAATATAGTATCTAGCACACAGGAGAAGTTCAGTAACTGACTACCTTTGTTTCTCCTTTTCTCCAAGGAAAGTGATATGTTAAGTGGGAAAACAGGGGGGTTGCAGTTGGAGATAGTGGGTGTTGCCAGATGGGATTATGAAATTATGAGTGCTATCAACAAATTTCAACTCCTGTCGTCCCTCTGTCTTCTAGGACTGGGGACTTCTGTCCTGATGGAAGTTGACCCAGAAAACTAGGGTCAACAACGAAAGGGTTTTGGTTGCCATAATGCAATAAGGTTTTAGAAGACACCACATTTATTACACTAAACTAATATCTAAAATGTGTAATACTTTAGTTGAGTTTCTAGGTTTAGTAAGTAAAACCCTGTTTTTACTGGAAAGACATGATCAGATGAAAGGAAATGAGCCTCGTTTCCCCTGCCTCTGTGTTCTCTGTAGCTACTTTCAATTTTGATGGATCCACTTTGGGTTTCACTACTGTTCATGTTTCTGGCCATTCTCAATAGACATAGGTTATAGAATAATAACTTTCCCCGTTTGTACCTCCTCCACTTATCTCCCTTTCAGACCTGAATACTAGTACACTAGTCTTGACAGCTATGTTTTTCTCTTCTCACCCTTTTTGAGACAGGGTCTCATTCTGTCACACAGGCTGTAGTGCAGTGGTGTGATCACAGCTCACTGCAGCCTCCACCTCCCAGGCTCAAGGGATCCTCCACCTCAGTCTTCCAAGTATCTGGGACAACAGGCGTGTACCACCATGCCCAGCTAATTTTTTTTAATTGTTATTGTTTTTGTAGAGACAGGGTCTCACTATGTTACCTAGGTTGGACAACTAGGTTTTCCTTGCTCCCTGACTTGCTTTACTGCCAAAGAAACCTGTAGTCCAGTGTCTCAGAGCTAAGTCCTGGGGGCCTGTGTTACAGATCTTTTACCTACACCACAGTCTATTGGAAGGAGCTCACCGGGGTACCTGGTTGCCCTGGGTTCTTTCCGTTGGGGCTGTAGTCTTCCCTTTGCTTTGCCCCTATCTAGATGAGACAGATGTTCTATATTTGAGTTTACCACCAATCTCCTTCCCAGGTGTCCAATTGCAGCCCATGTGTCTTGCTGGAACTTCACTTAAATTCCTACTATGAGCCCATCATATCTGGGCTTAGAGCCCGATGGACCTAGTATTGGAATTTAGTCTACAACTTTCAAACTTCTTGAAAAGAATAAAGGACATACTGTTTGTCTGATTTTAGGCCATCCATTCTGGGTCAATCATATTCAACCTTACCCCACCCTGTCGAGTCACTTTCTAAACAGGTCTGCCTGAGTTACTGCATTTCCAGGATGCCTCACTTCAGAGCACAGCTCAAGTAATAAGAATGGTCTTTATTTACCTACTCAAATACCATAGAAGTGATGGTGTTTATTCCGAAGTTGGTGGCTCACAATTAACATCTTTGTGCAGTGATCAGGATGGTGGCTTTGTTTCTCATTGGAACAAGGATTTGGGGAATCTGGTTGCTGGGGCCTGACCTCACCCAGAGGCAGTGGAATGCCGCTGCTTTGGAAGCCGGGGGAATGACCTGCAGAACCGACTGCACTGCTTCCTGCAGCATCTGGAGATTCCTCACTAAAGTACTTAATTTCTGCCTGACCCTGCATGGCCTTGAGAACTTATGATGAGGTCCCAGACTGGAATAACTTAACTGGCTGCAATGAATTCCCAGAGTGCGCTAGTAGAAATAACACACATTCGTATTTGGGTGGGAGCAGGAAGCAGTTGGGAATTAGACGGATATGGAAAGATATTTTCTCCAGCTTGCACTTAAATTTTAATGACTAGAGAATGTAACATTCAACTGTGATGCATTTTTTTATCGCCCTCTGTCATGTTATTTGTAGATTTACCTTCTGGGAGTTTTATTCAAGATGACATGGTCCACTGCTCCTATCTTTGTGACGAAGGCAAGGACTGCTGTGACCGAATGGCAAGCTGCAAGTGTGGGACACACACAGGCCATTTTGAGTGCATCTGTGAAAAGGGGTATTACGGGAAAGGTCTGCAGTATGAATGCACAGGTGAGTCTCTAGTCTATGTATAACAGTGTGTGTTGCTGTGTGACAAATGATTCTAAAATGCAATGGCTGTAAGGAATACATGCTTGTTATTGCTCATAAGTGTGTGGGGTCAGTGGGGCAGCTCTTGGGGCTTCAGCTGTGCTGACTCATTTATTTGCTGTCAGTGGTGAGGTGAGTAGGCTGCTGGCTGATCTCAGCTGGATTCTCTTATGTGTTTGGGTGTCTGACAATAGTCTGATCTAAAATGGCTTTGTCTAGGACAACAAGGCTGTCCTTTATGCTCCATCAGACTAGCCCAGGCTTGTTCAGGTGGGGACGGCAGGGTTCCAAGAAGAAGAATAGAGGCTTGTAAGGCCCCTTGAAGCCTAGGTTCAGAACTGGGAGGAGAAAGATTTGAAGTCTTTGTAATTAGTCTAATAAAACAGCCAAATCTGTCCTCTAGGCACATAAACCAAAATATGCCTCAGTGTCTCTATGAGATCAAAACCAGTGGAATTCTTGCCACCATGCCACATGTAACTGGCAAGATTGTCACAAAAAAAATTGCATCGTTCACTTGATGGCTTTTTAAACTCTTCAGGAGCCTCCACCAAAGTGCATCAGAAAGTTCTAAAACTGCCATCACTTCGAAATGGAATTGGAATGGCTATTATCAAAAAGACAGAAAATTACAAATGATGGCAAGGATGGAGAGAAAGAGGAACTCTTAAACACTGTTGGTGGGAATGTGAATTAGCATAGCCATTATGGAAAACAATATGGAGGTTCCTCAAAAAATTAAAAAGAGAACTACCATATGATCCAGCAATCCCACTACTGGGCAGATATTCAAAGCAAAGGAAATCAGTATGTCAAAGAGACATCTGCACATCCATGTTTCTTGTACCACTATTCACAATAGCCAAGATACAGAATCAACCTCAGGGTCTATTCAATGGAAGAACAGATAAAGACAATGTGGTCTGTATACACAATGGAAGACTACTCAGCCATAAAAAAAGAATGAAATCCTGTCATTCTTGGCAACATGGATGAGTCTGGAGTGGTTAAGTGAAATAAGTGAGGCACAGAAAGACAAATACCACATGTTCTCACTCATATGTGGAAATTTTTAAGAGTTGATCTCACAGAAGTAGAAAAGAAAAGAGTGCTTACTAGAGGCTGGGAATGGTAGGAGGTATGGGGGATGGAGAGACGTTGGGTAAAAGATACAAAATTACTACTAGATAGGAGAAATAAGTTATAATGTTCTGTAACACTGTAGGATGACTATAGTTAACAATAATTTATTGTACATCTTCAAATAGCTGGAAGAGAGGATTTCGAATGTTCCCAACACAAAGAAATGATAATTGAGGTGACAGATATGGTAATTGTCATAATATGACCATTACATATTATATACATATTTTTAAAATATACTGTACCCTATGCATATGGATAGTTACTATACATCAATTAAAAAATAATAATGAATGGAATTTACTTCATTGACATTTGTAATTTTTCCCTCTCTAGGTTTTCTTATAAGAAGATCTTTATATTTTTATATCTTATTAGAGAGGCAAGAAGAGAAACTTAGGAATCTTGTGCTCTATATTATATTTTAAGAAAATCTAATATTTTGAAGTAGTACATAGTTTTTCTGTGTTGAATAGCATTTGTTGGATCTTTTTTTACCTAAAGAGCAACTTTTGTTTATAGTTTGCAGTTCTTTCATGATTTGCTGTTTAGGAAAACTGTATTCCCATGGAAATTAACACCCACAAGGAAAATTTAGGAAAGCTAGGTTTCCTGTATTTTGTACCATGTGGTCATTCATTGCTTGTTTCATGTGAACATTATTTTATTCTGGCATTTTGTAGATGGGTCTGCTCTCCACACAGAAATGAGTTTCTCTGTCTGAAAGGTTCTCTCTTCTTTTCTCCTTTCTTTTTTCCTTCTTCTTTCCCTCTTCCCTTGGGACATTTCCTCTTGTGTCTTTCTTTTACTCTTTTTTATTCTTGTTGCCTCTCATCTCCTTTCCCTTAATTTTTCCTGCTTCCTCTGGCCTTGATCCCAGCTGGCAGAAACCTCCTTCCTGGGTCCAACCATCCATGCTCACCCAGCAGAATCACTCCTTTCTTGGCCCTGCTCCCACCCCACCCAGCAGAATTTCTCACTTAAGCAGAAAAAGGTTGGGGGGTTGGGAGGGGATCAGCTCAACTGCCTCTGAGTTGGCAAAGTGCCTCCCCTTGTTTTTCCTTCCCTTTGAATCTTCCCACACTCTCATCAACAGCCCAGCTTGGCACTCTCTCCAACCCCCCTTCCTTACTCCCCCATCCTAGCCCACCAAACCCAGGCAGAAGAGCTCATTTTCCTTGCTGGATGCTGTAGTCAGCATGTCTGCTTTCCGTGTGGTCCTAGACTGAACTACTCCTTGCCAGCCAGCCACTGGCCTGTGGCTGCCTACAGCCTCAGCCACTCTGTGCTGTGTCTCTTGCTGTTCCACAGCACTAGAACTTTGCATCCCAGGGGACAAGCAGCAGGAAGAAAGAAGGGGCAGTTCACAAAACCACTGCCCCCAGTTACCCAAGTAGCCTTGTCTACTACCAGTAACACATTACAGGATGAAAGGCGCAGCAGTCCGTGAAATGTACGTAGTTGGGTGGGCCTGTCATTAGTGCATCAGTAGAAGGGATTGGAGGACTTCTGCTGTTGGTTCTAGCCAAGAACACCAGGCACATAAGGATTAGTTTATCCATCCCTGCCCTTAAATTAGTAAGCCTTAGCTTACTGGTACTCAGTGATGCTTTCTTACATACAAGATTTAAATTATATAGAGTTGCATCAACACAAATTTTCATACGGTCATCTTCAATATTTCTAAGAGATTAGGAAAAGTGGAACTGGAACTCCAAGAGGTGCCTGTGTCTTTGTGTAGCTGTAGGAGGCAGTACTGATCACTGGCTTCTCTGGAATAGTAGGAGCTAAGAGAAAAGAAATTATATCATTCCTATGGCATGAAGGACTCATGACCAGACTCTCCTTTCAGAAAGGCAGAAAGAAATCTTAGCTATACGTCATCCAGGACCAAAAACCTGGAAGCAGCGAGCCCCTTTAAAATCCATTTGGTAAATAAATGTTGAGGATGTTCTCTACACCAAGTCTGCTGCTAGGCATGAGGTAGGTATTTAATAGTGAGCAGACAGATATGGTCACTCCCTTCTTGGGACTTACAGTCTACTGCAAAAATCAGTTTGTAATTGCTAATAATGTTATGTGTTATTAAATTTTATTTTAAAATGCCCATAGTATGAAGAACAGATGACACAGAAGTTTCAAATTAGACAGCTGAGATCTGAAGGATGACTAGACCATAGCTGTTTTATTACTTAAGGAGAGGACGTTAAATTTCATTCTGAATAGTTGGAATTCTGAGTATTTATCCTCATTGCAGAAACAATGCCTTTCAGAAGGAAATCATTCCTTTTTAGATCCAGAAGTAACCCTAGAGATTATCTGCTCTAAACCCCTCATTCTACAAGAGGAAATTGAGGCCTCAGGAAAGATGAGTATGTTGCTCAAGATAACACATCCAACCATCAGCAGAACCCCGGGAAGAACCCCAGACACTTTTCTCTAAGTCCTATATTATTTTCAAGATATCACACTGCTGTTTTCCCCCATGTTTGAAAATAACATCTTATATACATTGCTTCTCAGAGACAACGGACACTGAACTGTGTTCAAAATGTTTCACAACACAGACAGAGCTGGCTTAAATTCAACCTCTGCCAATTACAAACCACATGGCTATGAGCAACTTAATTTCTTCTGTTCTGAGTTTTTCTGTAAAATGGGCTTAAATTATAGTATAATTTTGTACATGTATACATGCATATATATGCATGTCTATGGACATAGATATATGTCAATGTAATATGTAGATATCTATGTATATAGATGTATGTAGATATGTATATAGATTTTATGTGTGTATGTGTATGCAAAACTGGTTGGGTTAATAGAGAATATACTTAGAATACATAGGATGGTATGTGGCATATCAGTTCTCAACCAGGGGTGGATTTTATTATTAACCATTATTTTGAGATAATATAAATGTCATGAGAAAGCTAATGAATGAGCATTAAGATAATTACTTCAAGTATGAAGTAAGTGACAACCATATATCTTATGAATTCTGTTCTAGGCTAGACTAGGAGTATTATGCTATGCATTCATCAGTGCATGCTGGTGCACAGGCCTTGCACCTAGCAAAGAGCTCTTGCACCTGCTAAAGGTGGAATACACTTTTAATCTGATGAGTATCCAGTGAAAAGCAAGACTGTTAGATGGGAGAAAGCAGAGGAATAATGTGCCATAGAATGTTGAAGAAAGCAGACGTTATTAAGCTTCAAGTCAATGACAAGTTTAAAAAATAATAATAAATTAAGACAAAAAGTAGAGGTTATTTGCCTTGATTAGGATAAGGACAGATGCTGAGACGAGTTATATTTGTTAGTTTCACGGACAAGTAGAATATTAGAAATGGCCATAAGGGTTTTTCCCCATCATTCGTTCGAAAGATGAGGAAATCCCATCCCATCATCATATAGTAAATTTGTGACAGAGCTGAAGTAGAATTAAGGTCTCCCAATTTCCAGGCCAAGGCTATCTCACAGGGTACCCTTGAGACCAAAGAAAGCTGACCATCATGATATTACTGTGGTCTTCTCTTTCTTTCTCGTTGTTCTGGGAGATTGGTGGTCTGGGTTAACTTTGTCTTCTAATAATGACCTCTCAAATCTGTGGCCGAGGCAGTGGCTTCCCTTGAAATGAATGCCACTGTCACAGTTAGCAGCTACTTCATGGAGAAGATCCTGATGCACAAAAAAGATTATAATAATTGTAGATCTGTTCCATGTCATGAAAATCTTAACTTGAATACAAGTCCTTGTTAGAGGTACTTGTTAGAAATCACTGACAAGTAATAGTCTGTCAAAGAGTTCGGTTTTATAATACATGATATATTTGAACTGGTTTATAATTTCTCTTGACTCAAAACTTCAATGAATTAGTTTCAGATTAATCATGTGCTTTTATCTGGTGGTCTTGTCGTTCTTGTTCTTTTATCTTGATGTTACATTACTCCTTAAGAAACCAGAAATGGAGAAAAACAGGAATACTGGATATCAATACTTTTCTTGTGGTAAATCAATCAATGTTTCACAAAAGTGTTGGTATTTTGCTGTGTTTTCTTTAAAAAGAACACCGTACATAACTCAGTTTCATTTACTGCAAATATTTTGGATGATTCAGGAATGCAGGTCTGGTATTTTAACACCACGTAATTAGATTTAGAGGATGGAGAAAATATTATTCTGGGTTTAGTTATTAAACTTCAGCTAAGGGAATAGTATTGCAAAACTGTGGATCTAATGAAAAGAAGGTGTTACTTACATTTCTACTTCTGTTACTAGTATGACTTTCTTCATCCTTTATCTTTCACCTAGGCATTTGGATACTGAGGATGAGGATGATGATGATGATAGCAATAACTGATATTAATAATAGTAGTAGCTAATATTAAATAGTGCTTACTATATGCCAGACAGTTTTCTAAGCATTGATTATATTAACTCACATAATCTTTACAATAACTCTCTGGAGTATTTTTTCATTTATAGATAAGGTAACTAAAAGTCTGAGAACTTAAGCAATTTGTCCAGGGGTCATACAGCTAATAAAGCTGGGATATGAGCGCGAGTTTTCTGGCTGCACAATCTGTAGTCTAACCACAGGGATAGAAATTTAACAAACAGACTCACAATTAAGAATATAATTTTTATGCTTGCATTGGCAGCAGATATGCTAAAACTGGAATGATACAGGGAAAATTAGCATGGCCCCTCTTGCAAGGGTGACTAGCAAATTCATGAAGCATTTTTTATTTAAATATGTATTTAAATTTAAATACGTTTATATGTATATTTAAATATTTATATATATACTTTCAAAATCTATTAAGTATTAGTTTGTCCCTTATAATATCATCAATATTTATTATCAATATTTGATCATTTTAAACTTTCAAAGTAGCATCTTCATATTGTTCAACATAATACTCAGAAAGAAAAGAGCAGAATGAGTTATATAAAATTTAAATCTGGTCATACTGTACTCTATTTAATGTTTTTGAATTATGACCCACTCATACAATAAAGTTCAGGCTCCTTTGCATGGTATAAAGGCTTTGCATGACTTGACCTCTCCTTTATTCTTTGAGCTGAGAGCTTGAACTAGTTCTAGTTTTCTGCAGCTCTTACGCTATTTCATTCCTTGGATCTTTCTTCATGCTTTTTCTAGCTCCCTTTCCCATCACACCTAGCTATTGTCTTTGTTCCTACTTCATAAATGTTGCTAACAGGCAGTGACTTTCTAATTCATTTGGTGTCCCCACTGCTTGTCTTCAGAGCCCGTAATAAGTAAGTGCTCAAGAAAAAGGATGTCAGTAAGAAGCAAACTTTAATATCCGAATTTTAAATGGAACAGAACTCACTACTGAAATCTTAGGCAATTGCAAGATTTTCACATTTGCCTTGAGCACCACAAGATTCCTAGCACAAAGGTGCTAGGTAAGAAATTTTAAAAATGCTTTTAATTTATTTAAAACCAAAATATTTACATTTGATTAACCTTTGCTAACAACAAATCAAATAAACCATGTGGTTGCTTTCCTAGATTAGTCATTTTAAGATGCACAGATCATCAAATCACATTGAGAGTAGTCGGTGAACTCTTGTAAATCCAAGCAGTTGCTTGGATTTCCGAATTTCCCCTGGAGGAATTTGAGAGACACAAAGTATAGAGACAACAGGCATCTTGAGGACAGTGCTCTTTTGCAGAGATTGACTATATTTCAATGAGTTAGGCATGATTGGCAGATTGAACATTATAGCTGGATAGAGGCCAAGGCTGAGGGCCAGATAACTTGAGCCAAAGCTCCAGCTATATTATTTTCATACAAGGAGGAAACACTTTCGAAATAGAAACACTGGAATATTTATTTGGGAGTATCTTATTATACATGTAAATATATGCACACAAATCCCCACCCCTACCCTGCACACATACACACATTTTCCTGTGTAAATATTATATCATTTATTTGGAAAGAGAGAGGACAATGAGCTCTAGAAATTCTTGAATGAAAACCAAAACATTTGGAAATCTTGTTCTGTAAGCAGAGTTTGGCTGATTTTCCCCCCAAAATATCCTCAGTGGTACGTAATAATGGATTTGTAAGGTATAAGGAATTTGTACAATGTATTCCCATTTGCTTTTTATGAAGGAATATTGCTAGCATGTTGACACTGGTTCCATCAACTTAAGCTGGAGAATTTGTAACTGTTGCCTAAATTAGGCTAGTTTGTTCCATTTTCTTTTGAATGAGATAGGTATTCAGCCCTGATAGTGCATTTTCCAGTCTATCATGATTGTAACACACATGAAATTAGACTATTGGTGTGAAGCATCACAAACCCCCAAAGTCAGTGTGTTGTGTTCCTTAGAAACACTCAAAAAATGTAGACAGTAGCCAATAATTCTCAAGATAAGGATTGTGATCAATATCTGCTTATTGTTATAAGATCTTATCTTTCTCTTCTTCCTTTCCCTAGCCCCATTATAAGATACTCTCTCCAATACAAATGATATGTGAACAAAGGGAAAACATTTAACATCTACTAACTGAATCATGATCTTCAAACACTGTTGCTCATTTAACCCCAAAAAAAGGAAAATTTACGAATCCCTCGTTGATTTTTAAATGGCTATCTAAATTTTTTTGTCAAGACTTTAAAAGATGGTAATTCATAATACTGTATTGACATTTTAAAATAAAATCATTGTATCAGTTTCAAATATACCCACTAAAATCTAAATATTATCGCAAATGTTTTTAGTATCCATTTGTTAACAAGCACCTTTTTCATTACAGAAATTTTGGTGGCTTCTTATTTTAGTCCTCTTCTATTCTGCTTCCACTACATGATTCTATTCTAATGCAATATATTTTTTTCCAAGGCCTTCTGTTGATCACAGAATTGTACTTTTCTACTACAAAAATTGTGGATAAAAATTGAAATTAATTTTTAAATGTTCTGTGACCAAAGTTGCTACTAGACTGAGTTATTATCATAATTGCTATTTGTATATAATTTGTCATGCATGTTATACATTTTGATACTTTCTTACACATAAAAATACTGTTGAAAATTCATCTCTTAATAAGATGCATTGTTAATTAGTTCATATGTCCATGGATTTGTATTATTCATTGTTAGGTTAAGAGAGCATACAACATCAATTTTGTTTCCTTTTTTCACTTTTATGGATTTTAGTGCTGAAAACCTTCTTCATATGAGTATGTACATGGGACTTGAATAAGTTGTATTAAATTGATGTCACTCAATTCTTGGAGTTCCTCCTGCATTGCATGCCAAAAATAACATCAGTTATCTATCATCAAAAAAGTATCGTAAATGATTTATTAGCTTACAAGTCCCTTAGGTCCTTTACATCTTTATTGAAATCGAAGTATTTGAAACATTTGGACATGCAAAAGGAGTTGTTACACAATCATTACAATCATTCAGTTTCTCAATTTCTGGGATGCCCTCCAAAAATACTTTACTAGGACTTGTTAAATGACTATCTGTTAGTTTTAGTCATGCAAGATGAATAAGTTCTGGAGATATGCTGTAAAACAGTGCCTGTAGTTAAGAAAAGCTTCTTAAAGAAAGACCCTGCTTATTATTTCTTGATTAAAGAAGGGTTTCCAAATGTCAAGATTTTGAATCATGATGAAGATTTTTCACCTCGGGGCAATGTAATCTAGTAAGATTTGAAGGGGTGAGAAGTACACATTTATTTTGAAAAATGAAAGACAGGCAATTGTGAAAAGGTGTCATAGATACTTTCTCCAGCATACTAATTTAGTTATATATTTATGTTGAGGTTCTGGAAATTGGTTCTTTTAAAATGATGCATGTAACATTCACATGCCACTTGCGAAGTCTTTGCCTTACATGCATTTCGCATTTGCAGAAGAGGAAACAGTTTTGAATAATTTAAGTAGTTTTTCTAATGTCATTCAACTATAAAGAGGTAGAATTCACTGTGACCAAGTAGGCTTCATCCCTGGGATGCAAGTTTGGTTCAACAAAAGCAAATCAATAAATGTTACTCATCACATAAACAGAATTAAAGACAAAAACCACATGATTATCTCAATAGATGCAGAAAAGGCTTTTGATGAAATTCAACATTCCTTCATGTTAAAAACTCTTAATAAACTTGGTATTGAAGAAGCATACCTCAAAGTAATAAGAGCCATCTATGATATATCCACAGCCAGCATCATGCTGAATGGGGAAAATACTTGAAAACTGGCTTAAGACAAGGATGCTTTCTCTCACCACTCCTATTAAACATAGTATTGGAAGTCCTGACCAGAGCATTCAGGCAACAGAAAGAAATAAAGAGCATCCAAATAGGAAGAGAGGAAGTCAAACTATCTCTATTTGCAGATATCATGATTCTATATCTAGAAAATCCTATAGTCTCTGCCCAAAAACTCATTCAGCTGATAAACAACTCCAGCAAAGTTTCAGAATACAAAATCAATGTACAAAAATCAGGAATGTAATTTCACAATTGCCACAAAAAGAATAAAATACCTAGGAATACGGCTAACCAGGGAGGTGAAAGATCTCCACAATGAGAATGACAACACACTGCTCAAAGAAATCAGAGATGACACAAACAAATGGGAAAACATTACATGCTCATAGATAGGAAGAATCAGTATTATTACTATGGCCATACCTCCCGAAGCAATTTACAGATTCAATCCTTTTCCTATCAAACTACCAATAACATTCTTCACAGAACTAGAAAATACAATTTTAAATTCATACGGAACCAAAAAGGATCCAGAATAGCAAAGACAATCCTAAGAAAAAAGAAAAAAGGTGGAGGCATCATGTTACCCAACTTCAAACTATACTATGAGGCTACAGTAACCAAAATAGCATAGTACTGGTACAAAAGCAACCACATAGACCAATGGAACAGAATAAAGAGCCCAGAAATAAGGTCACACACCCACAACCATCTGATCTTTGACAAAATGAACGAAAACAAGATATGGGGAAAGGACTTCCTTCTCAATAAATTGTGCTGGGATAATTTTCTAGCCATATGCAGAAGATTGAAACTGAACCCCTTTCTTACACCATATACAAAATTCAACTCAAGAAAGATTAAAGACTTAAATGTAAAGCCCAAAACTGTAAAAACCCTGGAAGACAACCTAAGCAATACTATTCCAGACATAGGAGTGGGCAAGGGTTTCATGACAAAGACACCAAAAGCAATTTCAACAAAAGCAAAAACTGTCAAATGGAATCTAATAAAACTTAAGAGCTTCTGCACAGCAAAGGAAACTATCAACAGAGTAAATAGACAGCCTACAGGATGGGAGAAAATATTTGCAAATGCTGCATGTGACAAAGGCCTAATATCCAGCACCTATAAGGAACTTTTACAAATACATTTACAAGAAAAAAAGCAACCCCATTAAAACATGGGCAAAAGACATGAACAGACACTTTTCAAAGGCATACATGCAGCCAATGAGCATATGAAAAAATGCTGAATACCACAGATCATTAGAGAAATGCAAATCAAAACCACAATGAGATATTACCTCATACCAGTCAGAATAGCTATTATTAAAAAGTCAAAAACAACAGATACTGATGAGATTACTGAGAAAAGGGAACACTTACACACTGGGGGTGGGAATGTAAATTAGTTCAACTATTGTGGAAAGCAGTGTGATGATTCCTCAAAGAGCTAAAAATAGAACTACCACTGGACCCAGCAATCCTGTTGCTGGGTACATACCCAATGGAATATAAATCAATCTATCATAAAGACACATGCATGCAAATGTTTATTGCAGCACTATTCAAAATAACAACAACGTGGAGTTAACCTAAATGCCCATCAATGACAGATTGGATAAAGAAAATGTGGTGCATGTACACCATGGAATACTATGCAGCCATAAAAGGAATGAGATCATGTCCTTTGCAGGAACATAGATGAAGTTGGAAGCCATTATCCTGAGCAAACTAATGCAGGAACAGAAAAGCAAACACCACCTGTTCTCACTTATAAGTGGGAGCTAAATGATGAGAAGTCATGAAGACAAAGAAGGAAACAATAGATACTGGGGCCTACTTGAGGGTGGAGGGTAGGGGAAGGAGAGGGTCAGAAAAAATAACTATTGGCTACTAGGCTCAGTACCTGGGTGATGAAATAATTTGTATAATAAACCCCCATGACATGAATTTACCTATATAACAAACTTGCACATGTACCCCTGAATCTAAAGTAAAAGTTTAAAAAAGTGGAAGTTAACCTGCAGACCCAGATCTCTGACCCCAGAGTTCATGCTGTTACTTGCAATTCATCCATAGCACTCATTGCTCAGTCATTATCCATCAAAGAAATGATCCAGAAGTATTTTGCTGCTATTTCCAGGTTATATTTTAAATAAACAGTTGCTTCTAAATTGTAGTTTAGTATTCCCAGTGTTTGGTTCCACAGGGCCTGCATGGGGTTGTTGTTCACTAAATGTTACATGATTAGCCAAGTTTGGATGATAGGCAGTGTTAGCAATTTGAAAATGATAGCTCAAGCTAGAGGAAATCAGGCTATGCTTGTTCAAATTGCCCATCATTCCGAACTCATTGAAAACATGGTGTGCCTTATAGTGTGCTAAGTGCTGGTGGTGCCAAAATACACACACAGACACACACACACACACACACATACACACACACACACACAGAGAGAGAGAGTAACCCCAGATATCCACAATAGATTGGTTTGAGGATACTAAAATTCAAGGATGTTCAATTCCCTTTCATGTGGTTTGTGAATGATTCAGTCATTATGCAACTGTGCTCAAATCATATATAGTTATTGATACCAGTTAATGGCATGAATCCTGATTCTGTCACTTACTGTGTTTTTCTGGGAAGTTTTTGATCTCTATGACATGAGTTTCCTAGTCTATATAATGTTCCTCATGAGCCTATTATTAATAGTATTATTACTATTAGTATTATTATTAATAGTAGGCTCATGAGGAACATTAAATAAGATGTGAATAAAAGCTTGCTAAATTGCCAGGCATGGAGTAAGTGCTGATTGGCATAAATTACTGTGCTCCATCAGTGGTAGTTCTCTACAGCAGGAGTTCCCAACCTCTGGGCCATGGACTGGTACTGATCTGTGACCTGTTAGGAACAGGGCTGCATAGCAGGAGGTGAGCAGCAGGTGAGTAAACCTTACCGCCTGAGCTCTGCCTCCTGTCGTATCAGTGGCAGCATTAGATTCTCATAGGAGAGTGAACCCTATTGTGAACTGCACGTGTGAGACATCTAGTTTACATGCTTCTTATAAGAATCTAATGCCAAATGATCTGAAGTGGAACAGTTTCATTCTGAAACCATCCTGTACCCTAGTCAGTGGAAAAATTATCTTCCGTGAAACCAGCCCCTGGTACCAAAAAGGTTGGGGACTGTTGCTCTACAGGAAGCAATTTTTCCCCCTCCCCAGCGGACATTTGGCAATGTCTGGAGGAAATTTTTGATGTCATAGCTGAAAAGAGCTACTATTATCCAGTGGATAGCAGCCAGGGATGCTGCTAGACATCCTACAATGCCCCACACAGTCCCGATAAGCTACAAACATCAATAATACTGGGTTAAGAAACCCTGTTCTGGCCAGGCGCAGTGGCTTACACCTGTAATCCCAGCACTTTGGGAGGCCGAGGCAGGTGGATCACGAGGTCAGGAGATCGAGACCATCCTGGCTAACACAGTGAAA